>NW_028261381.1:119450282-119613282 GCF_051295495.1 Thamnophis sirtalis | reverse complement strand
TAGCTGTGCTTCACTTGCAAATCAAATAGCCTGGATCCCTGTTGATTCCTTCAATTTCAGAGATAATCCTGCTTCTATAATGGGATGACTCTGAAAATCTATGTCCCATGCAAGTTTGACTCCCTTATTTGGGATCAGGCTATCCGGAGGTCAGGGTTCTATACCATGCACATTTTCAGTGAGAAAATAGATAAAAAATTTCTCAAACAGAAACATTTCTACTGTATTAGGCAGTTATTCACTGGAAATTCAGTAATGGATTTCACTAATAAGATACAAGCCAGTGTCAGTAGTAAAGTTCATTTTTCATATTCCAGACACCAAACTTAAAATTCAGAATGCTGAACTAGCAAACCTTAAATCAGAAGATATGCAGTGTGAGTTTTCTGAGCAACCAAATATTACCTGATCCATGATACCTGCCTGACCAAAGAACAATCAGGCCAAAAGAAAAGCCAGGAACTGAAGCTAAATATTTTACTGCTGAACAAAGAAAATGAAAGTGGTGAAACAGAAACCCTTAAGCCATTCAGAGTGTGTGGAAAAATACAGTAAAAATGATGGGTCTTGGTCATTCTTTAGGGGATCTTTTTTTAAGCATTACTTTCAGTGGCTGAGACCTCAGGGGCAGAGAGTGGTGATTCATAATTACCTAGAATTTAGAATTTCAGGAGTTTAAGGAACTGTTTCCTAGGAGCATAGTTCTCTCTGAAGACTCATGCTGAAATAAATATGTTATTTCAAATCAAGCTGTTGACTTTGATGCTTTGTTACTGAAAATATTTTGGGGACACAGGAAAAGTTTGGAGGCTAAAGGTAAAGGTAAAAATTCCCTTTGCTAGTCATTCCTGAATCTAGGGGGGGGGGTCATCTCCGTTTCAAAGCCGTGGTCATGTGGCCGGCATGACTAAACACTGAAGGTGCATGGAATGCTGTTACCTTCCCACCAAAGGTGGTTCCTATTTTTTCTACTTGCATTTTTACATGCTTTCGAACTGCTAGGTTGGCAGAAGCTGGTACAAGTAATGAGAGCTCACTCCGTTATGCAGTGCTAGGAATTCGAACCGCCAAACTACAGACCTTTCTGATCAACAAGTCTTAGCCACTGAGCCACCACGTCCCTCTGGAGGCTACACATGGGCTAAGATTGATAACTCACCTTTGATGTAGAGATCAGCAATATAGTTCCTAGCAGTCCTCTTTTTTACTTTTCTGGCAATTCATAGGTTCCTTTCGCACCTCAGTCCCTGCACAGCAAGAAGGCATCCAGCTCACTTCTTCCATACTGAGTACATTTCAAAGCTATGAACAGCTTTTTATATTCCAAAATAAATTCCTTGATAGTTCATGGAAGCTATTTCTCATAAAGTAGGCTATTGCTAAGTACACATAAACAAGGAGGAGGAGGAAAAAATAGATTTATAGGGAGAATATGTGTTAGGCTTGTGCAAGGCTTCAAAGGGTGATTCACTTCAGTGAAAGCTGGTCATCCTTTCAAAGATATTTCACAAAGCAACATAGTGAGATGGCTCCCTAGCTTTGCTTCACAGAGCTTTGCTTCTGTGGCCCTCTCAGCAACTGGAAGCTACAGGAAGCTGTTTCTGGCTTGGGGAGCTATGGTTAAAGTTGTTTTCTCTCCCACATGCAACAGCTACACACTTGGGATTCTGCTCCTCAAATTTGAATTTCTAAAGGGCTGGCCCTGTGTGAAAAATATCACCCATAAATATTCCTGCTCAGCAGGGGATAGGACTCATTTTTTTTTAGTGAAAAGTCTGTGTTTTGATTGCTTTATGAGAAAAAATTGTTTTATTTTATTCTTACCTGCACAGTTGGCTTTGGATTTTTCAGTGCTTTATAGACCCTTGTCTTTTTATTAGTTCAATGTTCCCTGTTGAGTTTATGTTTTATATACCTGCTGTCACGACCAGTGTCTCACTGTAAACAAGAATGGTGTATCTCAGTAGGTTATTTTCTGTTAATGACCTGTGATACTCTCTCTCTCTCTCTCTCTCTCTCTCTCTCTCTCTCTCTCTCTCTCTCTCTCTCCTCCCTCCCTCCCTCCCTCCCTCCCTCCCTCTCTCTCTCTCTCTCTCTCTCTCTCTCTCTCTCTGTGTGTGTGTGTGTACCCAGGAGAGCCACATAGGTACTGTTTCTTAACAACATACTGCAATCTTACAATTGCAATGTTCCTAAGTTCTATAAAAGTGTGCTGTACTATGGTTTAAAAAAGGGACACGGTGGCTCAGTGGCTAAGATGCTTAAGAAAGGTTCATAGTTTGGTGGTTCTAGTGCCACATAATGGAGTGAGCTCCTCTTACTTGTCCCAGCTTCTGCCAACCTAGCAGTTTGAAAGCATGTAAAAATGCAATTAGAAAAATAGGAACTACCTTTGGTGGGAAGGTAACAGCATTCTGTGCACCTTCGGCATTTAGTCATGCTGGCCACATGACCATGGAGACATTTTGATGTTAATTGTAAAGTAATCCTAGATAGCTTGTGTGGAAATGAAGATGAAGAATGGATATAGAGACAATGCAATCACAGTAGGTGAACAGACAGTTTAGCAGCTTCTGAGTCTCTATTAAGAACATTGAAGAAAGAATTTTGACAGGAGCAATTGGCCGTCTTATAGTGCTGCAGAGCACTACCTAAAGATCTACCAACACTATCTCTGCCATAAAATGAAGAAATGGGGAGGAGCAATATCTATCTGGAGAAGAAAAGGCTTCACAGACATGTTATTCTTCAAAAAAATGTGACTCCCTTTGCAATATCTGAACTGAATACTTAGAATTTGACTAAATGTAAGTGTTCCTCTTCATTGGCATATATACACATAAACACCAATGTTCTCCTCTTTGAGCTTACAACAGTTCTATTGAAAAATAACAGCTAGAGAGGTGGTAGTGGTGATATGTCTTTGTTCATCTTCATTTTTATCACTGCATAGCCAAATATGATTTGCTATGCATACTGATGACACCTTCACATTCATGACATGATTCTTGAGTGACTAGTATTATCTGAGGTTAAAAAAATGTGCCAGGATTCTGGAGAACAATAGATTTGTACAGATACAAAGTATGTAAAACAAGGTGTAAGGTCATTTTTTTTCTATTTGCAATTTCCATACGGACAACAGTTGCATCGAAAATCAAGTACCATGAATTTTTGTGCATAAATGCCCAGTGCAGAAGTACTTGCTGTGTAAGCTAAATAACAATTACATTTCCAAGCATCAGAGGAGAGGATTGGACTACCAGACATTCTGCATACTATACATATTATTAAGTGAGCAGCTATACTGCGAAGATTCAGCTTCTTTGTAACACACATTTTTGTGTACTTAATTTTCAGCAGTCATGATGCTTTGTTGGGATAGTAGTCATGATCTGCTGCATAATAAATTTGGCTAAGCATCATGGAATAGTAATATTAATTAGTGGTTTTGTGCATTTGAATTTTAGTATTGCTGCTACTTAACTATAGTTGTGTGCAGTAGGGGAGCTTTAGCAAAAGTGATATCACTGTTTCAATGAGTTTCAGGTTTTCCACCAATATTCTTTAGGAACTAATTTCAACAGTTTGACTCTGCTAAATCATAGTGAATTACATTGCCTTTTTAAATCCATGTTATGAGCTCAATTTAATTATTATCTGAGGCCATGCAGTTCTTTGTGACCTTGGAAACAGACAGACTTCTCCAGCAAGGACAGTGAAGATGGTCACACAGAATATGAAGCATCTTTACGCCTTTTGGATCTGATTCTGCACATGTAGGAGCTGAAAAGTCAATATATGTGGAGTGCTAATAGAGTACAGATAGCCCTCACTGAACAACCACAATTGTGATAAGTTTTGCTGAATAATATAGCCATTAAGTGATCCATGACACTATCATGCCAAATGTATGAATCCAGTTGTACTGATCACATTAAGTGAATCACCCATGGTCATTAAGAGTGACATTGCATTGTTGTCACAATCACAGCTTGTGACTCTATTGCTGGTTTCTCCATTGCCTTTGTTTGTTGGAACTGGCTGTGAAACCCACAAATGGCAATTATATGACTGCAGGATGCTATGATGGACATAAATGCATGCCAATTGTGAAGTGCCCAAATGGAGATCACATGACTGTAGGTAGATTTGCTGCAACAAGGACAGTCATAAAGCTACTTTTTCAGTGCTATGGTAAATTTGAACTGATGGTCATTAACTACTAACTACAAGTATTTTTTTGGAATTCTAATCAGTAAAACCTCCAATCCTCTGCAAGGATAGACTCACTAAGGTGCTAGCAGGAACCAAAATTATACTGGGTAATAATTAGAAAACATGTTCCCTACTGTGGCCAAAGTTAGACCTATGAGAAACCAACAATCAGAGCATTGTTTCTATTCTCCCTTGAACTGGAATAGAAATGCCGACTATTTGTGACATTGGAGGAAGTACATACTGTATAATTGCCAACATTACTACTCACATACACTAACCTTCACAAGTACATCCCACCATCATTTAAAGCTGCTGTATGTTCTGATTAACACTTCATATTGCAGTTCACAGTGTGCAGCAGTATTTTCTTTCATCTGCTCTGGCTTGCTCATCAATGGGCCTCATTATCTGATCTCAAATTCTGAAAGTAAAGGTAAAGGTTTTCCTAGTCATTCCTGACTCCAGGTCATCACTGTTTCAAAGCCAAAGAGCCAGTGTTGTCTGAAGACATTGCCATGGTCATGTGTGCCCGGCATGATTAAACACCAAAGGTGCATGGAATGCCGTTACCTTCCCACCAAAGGTGGTCCCTATTTTTCTACTTGCATTTTTACATACAAGTAGAAAAATTCTCAAATTCTAATGTTTTGGGGGAAAAAATTCTCCTCACCACGAATAATGTCATATACCCATATAATTTCTCACTCCTCAGCCCACTGGGGTGTCCATTTCCAGAAACTTAGCAACAATCACCATCTGTAATTCACGCTGTCAATGTATGCCATTCTGAACCTAGCTTTAAGTTTATCACTTGAAAACATAAAACATGATATTGTATGAATGTCAAAATGACTATGCAGCACTGTGCTGACCACCTATGTATCCTTGTGCACTGTTATCCACCTGGCACCAGTTATTCCTACTATGCTTCAGCCACATTTATCACCTGCACAACCTGGCAGCAATCAGTTACCTACTCACTGGCCTCCTTGCAAGTGACTTGGGATTTGTAACTCCTTGCCAGCTTTCTCACTGACTTGGGTTGTTGGAAGTTGGCAGAAAATTATGATGAGGTTCTTGCTTAATGACATGAGATCTTCCTTAATGCACCGGGAACTTCCGGGATTGCTGCTACTAATCAATGTAGTTACGTGACATTATACTTTACAACTGCATTGCTTAGTAATGGAAATTCCAGTCCCAGTTACAATTGTTAACCAGGGACTACAGTACCCATGCCTCTCCCAGATGACCTACTGATCCAAAAAATATGGTGTCCTACTGATAATCTCCTATGTACCAGATTTTAAAATGTCTCAAAACAGCACGTCTTGGCACATTATATACTTACCTAAACAAACAAAACTGAAAAAAGGAAGTTATAACAGAATTTTTTTTAAAATGCCTTAGAGAACAATATCTTAAAAGTTAATGAACCATGATAAACTTACCATTTCTCATTTCTGTTTGCCCATCAATCAAAACATTTCTTCTTTGTTTTGGGGCAAATAAAAGGCATGAAATTAATCTTGACTCTTTTTTAAAGTAATGTCCTACTGTTTCAATACAAATTAAATGTCATCAGGATACCTCTAAATGTCATCAGGTTAGCCATAATAATGGTAGCAGAAATAGCAAACCAGGTGGCACTTCCACAAAGACTTTTCAACAAAAATATGTCATTTTAAGTACAGTTTTGGAACAGTTAGGAGTAACATGATTAACCTCAATCATGTTTCATATGTTGTGTTGAATACCTGTTTAGAAAGGTGATTAATGTTTTTCAGTGCTTGGGTCTTTAAACTATATATACAATGGATCTTTCTGACCCTTCCTGGTGGAAAGTCACTAGGAATCTAATTAGATTTAGGAGGCTTGGGGATGAGATTCTACTAAGTTAAGATCTCAGCATGATGAGTCAGATGAAGAGAATGTCACAGATTTGATCTCTGGTATAAAAAAATGCAGGAACAGAACTGTGATGAATAAATATAGGTACTTAGCTGCCATATGTTTATTTTTAAAACTATTTTCCATTGTTTGATATCAGAGTGCTTATTTCCCCTGTTGCTTCAGTATAGTTTCAAAAAAAAAAAAAAAGCAGAAACATCACCCTGCCAACAAAAGTGTGTACAGTCAAGGCTATGGTTTTCCCAGTTGCAACATATGACTGTGAAAGTTGAACTGTAAGTAAGGCTGACTGACAAAGAATTGAGGCCTTTGAACTATGGTGCTGGAGAAGACTCCTGCGAGTCCCTTGGACTGCAAGGACCAGTCAGTCCTAGAAGAGATCAACTTTAACTGTTCTTTAGAAGGCCAGATCCTGAAGATGAAACTCAAATACTTTGGCCACCTAATGAGAAGGACAGACTCACTGGAGAAGGGCCTAATGCTGGAAAAAAATTAGGGGAAAAGAAGAAGGGGATGACAGAGAATGAGGTGGCTGGATGGAGTCACTGAAGCAGTTGGCATGAGCCTAAATGGTAGAGGATGGTAGAGGACAGGAAAGCCTGGAGGAATGTTGTCCATGGAGTTGTGATGGGTCAGAGATGACTTTGTAACTAACAACAACAACAAATAGTTTCATAGGTCTGTGTTAATTTTCCCTTTGTAGAACTATCTTGTGTCAGATCAAAGGAATTATTTGATTGAAGGTTAGCCAGCTATATAGAAAGAACTGACATGCATGCATATCATCATCATTTTGATGCAAACCCCATCTTTACGAATTGCACCCTGGTATCTGATTTGTTCCTCTTGCCTCCTTGCAGATATCCCATTAGCAATAGCAATAGCAATAGCAATAGCAGTTAGACTTATATACTGCTTCATAGGGCTTTCAGCCCTCTCTAAGTGGTTTACAGAGTCAACATATTGCCCCCACAGTCTGGGTCCTCATTTCACCCACCTCGGAAGGATGGAAGGCTGAGTCAACCTTGAGCCGGTGAGATTTGAGCCACCGAACTGCAGATAGCAGTCAGCTGAAGTGGCCTGCAGTACTGCACTCTAACCACTGCGCCACCTCAGCTCATTTGTTGTCAATTTAATTGTAAAACAACTGTTGCAGTTGTTTGGCTGATTACATCACTTCAGTAGATGCAACATGTCTCTTGCACAGGTATGAACATCCCTTCTACCAGCCTTCAGTGGGGACCACACATTTCTTTGCTTTGTGTTGCTTTGTGTTTAATGGAATGCTTTGATTGATGTCAAATCCCCTTTGAAGATTCACAGAGTCTCACTATTTCATTCATTGCTATTTATTGACTGTACATTGTACAAATAGAACAACCATATGAACATATTAAAGAGTCTGCCATTGTTCATTTGTGTGAACCATTCTCACTACAGTGGAAATTCAGAAATATAGGAATAATGGTCCTCGTTTAAGGGAACCAGTCTAGTTTTCCTAAAATATGGGGTTCTGGGTGGTATGCCCTGGTACAGGCATACCGGTGGGTTCACCATATATATACCTCTGCAGTGGTGGGTTTTGGGTGGTATGCCCCAGTACAGGGGTACCGGTGGTAGCTGGCAGCAGCAGCCACCATACCAGAATGGTGGCTCATTGGGCCTACCCACTTACCCGTGTTCCTTACCACTTTTTGAGGGAAATGAGCCAATTACCTACTCGTGCACAGCGTGCGGCACCTGTGTGACCTCTGCTGAGCAGCTGAATGTCGCTGGGTGGTGGTGTGCGCATGCCCAACAAGCACCCCTGGCCTTGATGCAGCATACCAGTTATGACGGGATCCGGAACCAACTACTGTACCTCTTGAATGAATGCATCCGCTATATAACTGGATATATTATGTTTAGTGAAAGAGCTCTTAAGAAGTTAGAGGAAAGATGCACCAATATTCTTTTTGTGTCTCTCTCTTTCTCTTTCTCCCTTGAAAAGTATAGAATGTAGCATTCAACCAAAGGAACAAACATGTGTCTATATGCTTTATAGTATCAATGCCCTCTAAATCAGGCCATAAATCAAAGTCAGATCAAAATAAATTGGGAAACATTGTAATTTACATAAAATAAGTGCTGTAGAAGTTATGCCACAAACAAAAGCAACCTTCCCTCCCCCAGTTTCGAGTGTTTGCACAAAATATCCAGGGAGTGGGAAGAAGGGTTGGATTTATGTCCAACTACCAATCACCATTAGCCCCTCGAAACAAGAATAAATCAAACTATCAGATCGCCATCAGCCTTAACATTTTTGGATAGGGAAATGTACTCCAGGGGATGGAAGAAGAAAATCATTTTTTTTCGTAAAGTAGCAAATTTCCAGGAATTATAAGATAGAGCAATACTAGATCTAAGTAATCGTGGATTATTAGGAATCTTGTAAACACTATATACAAGATGCCTATGATAAGTCAAGAGGAACTCAATATAAGACTTTGATCCAGATCGTAAAATTCATGTTTGTCAGAAGGATAACAAATGGGAATTATATTTGATGACGGTGGAAGAGATGCACAAAATCTTTTTGTAACCAGCTGATATACTTTCTACAATATATGTTTGTTTTGAAAATAAATAAATAAAAAAATTAAAAAAAAACAAATGGGAATGTCAAAAAGGTACTCAAGATCATGCAATTGGAAGAGGCTTTTTTCTAGAATCACTTTGCTTTGCAAAACTTAACTCCCACTTATGCTACATTAATTAAAATCCTACAATCCTACAACCTTTTTTTTTGAGGAAAAAAGTAATTTGGACGGAAAGGAAAGGAAAGGAAGGGAAGCGAAGGGAAGGGATGGGATGGGAAAGGAAGGGAAGGGAAAGGAAAGGAAAAGAAAGAAAAGAAAAGAAAGAAAAGAAAAGAAGGGAAGGGAAGGAGAGGGATATTTCCAATATTCTTTGCCAGATTCCCACAATGAAACTCAATGGGGAAATTGGCAAGAAATTGGAAGTCATTCTTCTATTGCTTTTTCTGCCCACCCTTGGTCATTCTGTTTCTCTGCAAGGAACTTTCTTTGAAACTCTCAATGGGATCTAGCACATACAGATCTATATATGCATGTAAACTACTGCAACCCCAAAGGCATTGAAGATTGTCAGATGTTCTGCTTCTTTGATGTGATAGCTGATTGTGACAATCAATATTCTTAAAGAAGTAAAAAAAAAGTTTAAAATATACTAATATAAATGCATTTGTGCATTTCAGAAGTAGTTATTGTAGATATATACAGTATACGGAATACATTTTGTCACTTGGGGAAGACTATTTTTGTTTCCTGGGTTCAGATTTCAAGCACAATACTTCAAAGGCCCTATTTTTCTTTCTTTCTCATGGTTCTTTAATCTAGACTTGCAATGGGTGGGCCTTCAAATAGAGGACACCTTCGCACAGACGATTGTTCTGTCAAAGTCCTTGAAGTAAACAGCTGTTTCTTAAAATAGGGGAAGTGGATCCAGAGTCAAGCTAAGCTATGATACACTCAGAATAATGTCATTCAGAAAACATCATGATTAAATAACAGATTCTATTCTTAATCCTTAAAACACCACCATTCGAAGGAAATGCAAACTTAGTTAAAAACATCAAAATATTTTAATTAAATATTAGGATTATATTTAATCCTTAGATTAAATTATATTTAATAATTAGGATTGTTTTACAAAAATGGAGATATCATTTCACCAATATACAGTATAGCCATCCACTAATTCTGTATTTTAACACTGCTATAATTTTAGAGTAAAAATAGGTCTCTACCAGAATTCATTGGCTTAAGCCTGTAGCAGGCAATGGAGCTTTCTTTGTGATAAATAGACACTAAAGCTAAGCCTTGGCAATCTCTTATATTATTTAAGGAAGCAATGATCAAAGGGAAGAGGGTACAAAGAACTTGCAGCCTCGTATATTCTGCACTGATGCAGAGATATTGTCATCCATGGTGAATACAATTACTACCAAGGAATGCTGGACAGATGCTGTTAAAGCTGACATTTATAAATCTCCACTGAAGGTTAGAAACAGAGGAGTAAGAAGCCAAACAACAGCCAGGCTCCTGTGACTATTTATGGGGATATATAATTATATCACTTTTTTTCTTCTAGCTTACTGATTCTTTCCACTATACTTTATACTTGATGTAACCACTGAACATGAAGTCAATTCCCCTATAATTACACTGCCATTTTACAACATTAGGTGATGATTTTTGATGCAATGTGTTCACTCTTCTGTTGTACAGAAAACACCTTATCTGTTCACGGCATAATTTTCCAGTTTGTTTTTCCTTTATGGGGACAGAAAACCTCAGTGCCCACTGCTATTACTGTGTGTTAGTGGGTTTTTTTTCACCTTTCACTTTTACAGAACTGTATCTATGAGCTGGTAAGTAAGTAAGAAGTCTGTATGATATTACTCAAGAGGTTCACACTGAGAAAGCCATTATAAATGTAATTCCATTTCTTACTATAGAGATGGAGAATTATCTTTGGCATTAAGGTGAATGGGATTAAAACAAACTTTGGTGGGACCTGAACCAAAACATTCATTTTGTGAATGTGCCCTCTGTGCATAACCCCTGGAACCAAATTGGAAAGATACCATGATCTTTCCCCTGAGTCACTGAGAGATCAAGGAGACTGAGGATGGATGCACTATCCCCATATAACAATTCCACAAGTCACTTACAAGTGTGGCCAAGGCTGTATGGATATTAAATCCCGACTTGAAACCCATTTTCTCCACTGTCCTCATCATCTACCAGCCAACCTTCTTCTAAAAAAGGAAAGGTTTGAGGTAAGACAATCATTTACAAAAAAAACATTGAGTCCAAAGATCACTTCTTGAGGCGGGAGTACATTTGGTCTTTCATTCCACTCTCTCCTAATCTGTATGACACCACAGTATAGACTTAACTTCAGATCATCTCTCAGACTGTTTTCGTGATCAAGGAGGGGCTGGGTCCAATAACACACTGCTGAACAACACAGAGAATCCTATCCACTTCTTCAGCAGTGGATCTAAGCAAGCTCATATACCAGATAGCCTGATATTTTTCATAATGGTCTTGTAGATTATCCAGGGGGCATTCCCTGCCCTAGTAGGGATTGTGTTATCCTAAACAGAACTGATATATGGTCTTGGTGAAATGTCCATATTTCTCCATTCTTCCTGTTATAAAGTAATTCCAAGCCTGGGCTGTGTTAAAAGAACTCAACAGCAACTTCTCACCCTAAGAATGCCAACTGCAGATTCCTGGCTTAACAGGCACGCTGTTTGATTTGCAATACCAAGTTATATTTTACACTACATTGCTATTTTTTCTTAATTTCAAGCATGTTTGTGTTTCTGTAGCAGCCCCATCCATGTGCTACCTCTTCAATATGGGATACTAAGGCTTATGCACCATTTTACCTGTGTAAGAAAGGGGAGGAAGACACCTGTCAGCGTTCCAAATACCATGTAGAATTAAATCAGAGTCGAAGGCAAAACTATGATTAAAGTTCCAATTTAATAAAGCAGGTATGTTGGCACATAGATGTGTGGATTCCAACTCTGGAAGTTACATCAGAATCCCACCCAGTTAAAAGTTCATGATCTTGTCCCCACACCCACAGTCCATCACATGGTCCAATCTCCTTCTTCCACGCTGGCGTCCATGCCCAGCTTCTTCCAGTCAGGTGTGAAAGTGTGGAGACAAAGGATGACCTTGGCTTCTAGCAAAGAATGAAAAACAATGCATTCCAAAATCCTACTCCTTCTAATCCCCCTTCCCATTGACTATACTTAAAGAAGCAGCATAATGAAATAAGAGAAAGTGTGGCAGGCCAAAATTCTAAAAGGAATATAAATGCAGGCCTAACAACAGCTTTTTTTCTTCTACATAAGTAACTTAGTTAACAATAGAGGAAGGAGAACAGTGATTTACCGCCCACATAATCTGAAAATAATCCATGTACTTCGAACAATCATCAAATGAAGTTACTTTTGCTTTTTTATATATACACATGCAACACATTTTTATCACCCAGCAGATGTGAACAAGCTATTAAGGCAGGAAGTCTCACATCATCTTGAAACTCATTAGGCAAGTTTTGACAAGCCACAATTCTCTCATCTTTCAGTTCTCTCTGTCTTGATGAACAATGCTGGCTTATTTATAATAATGAAATCTATGCATATTTGCCTACAAGGAAGCCCAATTACAAATAGTAGGATTCTTGCATAAACAATCATATAACTAGACTCTTAGATTTTGAGCTCTTTGAAGCTAATGGAGAAAAGACTATAGAGTTATAGAAGCTGTAGCAACCATACTATGTAGATCCATACATTGAGAATGGGCACATTGCTTGCATTTTACTTTAATGAACTCCATGATTTTTAACTGATAAAGGAGATAAATGATTCAGTAAGTAATCTGTGAATTGAAAATTTTGGCATTCTCAGGGAAAATTGGCTGCAGGACTAATTTTGGTCTAATTGAGCACTAATTCTTCTTCTTATAATAGAACCCAAAGTAAGAAATGTATCTGACTGATGTTCTCTGCATGTGATGTGTGTCTGCATTTGATAAGCATAAATTACATAGCCTACCATAAAATTATTTACTTTTATCAAATCCTACTTACCTCCCCAGGCAAGATGAATTCTTACTTAATCTGCAAATCCAGAAACCTTTAAATGCAGTTTTTAGGTTATTTATGCTGAAATATTCCTATCACAATTGCAATCAAAAGCTGGGTTTTCTGGAAGTAATTGGGTTGTGATGGATTATAACTGATTCTGTATTTTTAACTATTAGCTTCATTATAATGCCTGTTAGTGGTCATTGACTCGGTTGAAGCGTAAACTGGACATATTAAGGCCCCTTGGATAGAAATTAGAAGGTCAGTTTCCATTTACAGCTTTTAAATATATTAATTTGGGAGATGTAGACAAGCAGAAGTGTGATCCCATCAGAACTTATCATTTCTAAGATCTATTGCATTCCGTGAAAGAATGGAGATATGGCCTTACAGGAATTTTCCTGAAATAAATACATTTTTAAAAGCTTTAGCTTTGGCTCGCTCGTGTCACATACTGATAATCTTTGCTGAAGATTACCTTGAGATATTTAAGATAACTTAAATGTCATTGACATTTTCAATAAAAGCTATGTGCAAAGCTGCACCTTCTTCCATTCCTAATTGAGACAAGATAATTCTTTGGCATTGCCCCCAGGTACTATGTGCTTTTTTAAAATTTACATTCAAAAATTCACCTACATGCGATCAAAGGTGTTCACAGAGAAAGCAAGGACAAAAAATAAATTGACATTGCAGCTAGTTCTTGTTTAATGACCAGCAACTTTGCTGTTAAGTGAAATGATTGCTAAGTGAAACTGTGACTATGCTTATGCTTTGACTTCAGCTCTCCTTTGCTATATAGATCTGTAAAGATTGTAAATGCAAAGATTAGTCATAAATGTCTATGGAGATTCTCAGTCATCCAGGTCATGGTTGTCCCAAAGTTGCTTTTTTCATCTTTGCCACTAAACAAGACAACTGCTATATGAGGATTATTGTTATTAACAAGCGGCACCTTGAGTGAGAGACAGATTGTTGGGGGCAATATGCTGACTCTGTAAACCGCTTAGAGAGGGCTGAAAGCCCTATGAAGCGGTATATAAGTCTAACTGCTAACTGCTATTTGGGTGGCTCAGAACAACTGTCATTTTATATATTTTGATAAATGAAAGAGTTATTCTTTGAGTATGAAGAACTCAGTCTGAAGCAAATCCATTTCCAATTGAGTATTAGGTAAATGATCAGCTAACTACCATCTGACTGCAAAATCAGAATATTAACATTATTTTTATATGATCAAAATTAGGAGAGTCTACTTAATGGTTTGCTTTTCAGAAACACTCATCAAGGATAACATAAACACAGTCTATTCCTATGAGCTGGTTTTGGATTAGGTAGTTTTTGGCTTAATGTATCACATGGTCATGGCCATTGTTTACAGTTCTCAAATATAGTATTTTAGCATAAAAAAATCAAATGCTAAAAACTCATGTGGAATCAGCTGTTCATTCTTGACACATTATTAGGAAAGAATCAGCCTTTGGTCCCATGTTCATACGCCAGTAGTCTCATGATGGAATCATCTGCATATTTCTCAAAGAACTGTGCCATGAGTTTTAAGGAAATTTATTCCTAAACAAAATAGAATAGCAGATTGATGCTTTTTTTAACTATTTGAGTTTGACTTCAAGAAAACCTTATGAGACTTTATTTAAATATATCATATTTAAAGCAGAACACTATTGTTTATCTTAGACATGATGGTTTCTGTCACTTAGGATGTTTTTCTTAGTGACCATTTCAAACTGTAGCAAAAGGAAAAATGGATGTCAGATATACCAGGATTGACATGCTATTTCACAAGATCTAGAAAGATATTATTCATGAAGCCCCAAGGTAGGAAAGCCTGTACCTGTTAAATTTCAGTGTATCCAACTATTGTTACTGCTATTTAGCATTTGGAAAAAGAAAATAGGTTGTTTTAACAGAAATTGTGTGCTTAAATAAATACCATACCCAACCTTGGTTAAATTCCAGATCATGCTTGGTAAGAATTAAATAAAAGATACCAGAATTGCTTAGTGAAGCCAGAAAAACTACCTTCAAGCTATACTTTTCCCCCAAAGATTAGCATTTTGATTTGAAATTAATTTCAAAATACAGGTGAATCACTCTGCAGATGCTGCCTTCCACTTTGCAGTTTTCTTAAAAAAAACATAACAGGGAAACATGAAAAAGGAATGTGAACAAATGAAACTGCTTAAGCAGTATTTCAAAATTTGTACACGTTTGATTTGGAGAAAAAGACAAAGTGAGTGGGGAAAAAGTAAGGAATTGAAGTAGATGTAACCATCTTCGGACACATATTCGTCAAATGAAGTCATTAACGTTGGTGCTTTAAACATGGGTTTAATAGATGATTAAAGGACATTTCCTTTATAATATCAGAAAAATTCAGATTAGCATGCTTGGTATTATGAATCTTGTGCAAAATAGGCATTAAAGTTTCCATCTTTGGATAATATTATTGATTATCATTTGAGGTATGCAAATGTTCACTTACCACAAATCATTATATCAGTATGAATTGGAGGTTATAATTGCACTCTGCAAACTGCTTACATAGCATATATTTACCAAAATTGAAATCTTGGGCACAATGGCTGGAATACTGAGACAATTTCACAGTGAAACAATTATGCAATGTACTGTGCGATATAAATTATAACATGGTAGCAATTATTTTATATTACAAAGCTTGCAAATGCTGTAGTATCTTGTAATTGAATACACACACACACGCACACATACACATATATACATGCACACATTCATGTAAGTATGTGTGTATGCATGTATGTATATGTACAATTTATACAACAATATAAGGGTTATACGACTGTCCATTTCAAGATCCTTCCTCTTCTTCCTCCTCCTCCTCCTCCTCCTCCTCCTCCTCCTCCTCCTCCTCCTCCTCCTCTTTTTTTTAAAAAAACATTGGGTATTTCTTCTATTGTCATCCTTAACAAGCATTTTATTTCATCCCATAGTTCCTTTAACACACATATGACTAATTTATGACCTCATTCATATTCAGATACTGGTTAAATTATTTCTATAATAACTGAGTCTTCTACCTCCTTGTACCAATAATGCAATCACTTTTATTCCTGTGTACTCTGCATACTGTGTACACCTGGAAATATATAGTAGTCATTTTGTTTGTTTGAAGTCAAACAATGAAGAAATTGATGTCATAATCTTGTATGAGTTTGTTTTCCTAGGCCTTACATTTCAACTTTATTTTCATCATTACTATATCCAGTTTGGTACTCTAAGCCCCAAACCACATGTAACATAATTTACTTGCATATTTTGTCAGTTTCAAATTTATCATAAAACGTATCAACCTCCTCTTCTATATCAGAGTTGGAGCATAAACTTGTACTGTTGTCATATTAAATGGTTGTCAATGAAGTCTAATTGACATTATTTGGTTATTGATTCCATTATACCTATTGTACTGTTATTGTTGTATGTTCCAAACTATGAACTTTGTTCTTCATCTCTTTCTTCTTTATCGTTTTCTGCAAACAAGATAAGAATTGAAAATTGAAAATAGCAATAGAGAAATAGGAGGGAATGAGATATCCTCACCCACACTTAGTTTTATTCCTTTTCATGATATTCTTCAAGTCACCCACCATGAGCCCAAAAAGATTAATTTGAAGCAGTATTGTTTTTAACATGCCTGCTTTAAATATTGAGGAATACTGACACTGGACACATAGTCTTCTGATTTGAATTTCCCCTTCCTCATCTAAGGAGCCTTTTCTTTGGCTTCTAATGTAAAGAAGATAAAATCATAAGAAAAGCCAGGTTAAATTATTCTATTGACTCACATAGTCCAGCATTCTGAATCACACAGTGGCTGGATAGATACACTTGGAAAACCCATGACTTTGAACTTTCAAATTCAATGCTGCTATCTGCTATCAGATTCCAACTTACCACTTATAATTCAGGACATAATACACAACCATCAATAAGTATCCATTGGTAGACTGAACCTCCATAAACTCACCTCCTTTTAAAAACATCTATTATTGGTTGCCATTTTCACATCTGCTAGCAGCAAGTTTCACCATCTTTGCCTTGTTTTACATGTTTAGAAGAGTCCATTGAGACATATGATTTGAGATATGATCTAATGTAATTCACACCTCAATATACACATTTTAAAATAAACTTATTGAAGTATGCAGAAAGAATTGTGTGCTTTTTTTCCTTTCTCAAATATTTTTCTTTATTCAGATATTTATGTTTAGTATGTATACCTTTTCATCAGTTATAGTGTAGTCTTCAAATGCTTATGTCTGTTTTTTTAAGTTGTGAGCTGACTTGATTTTTTTAAAAAAAATGGATTTAGGCATGCCAGTGCATTCTGGTTTGTTCATGGGTTCAATAAATATACTTTAGATGAGTTTATATTCAGATTTCCAATAATACAAAATTTATCTTTTGTAGCAAGATTATACACAAAATTTATACATGTTTCTCACATTAAAGAAGAGCTTTGAAACCATTAATCATGATCTATTTCCTTTTTATAATTAATATTATTCTTTATCTCCAAAGATAAAGTACCAAACAAAGAAAAGAAAAAGAAAACAAACCATGATCTATGGTTTATAGCTGACATTTCTATTTTCTTGTTTCCATGTTCAAGAAACATGAGATATAAGTCTAATCAAATGGAGTTATGATTCTATATATATATTCACTAGGGAGCAAGCCCATTGTACATATTTCCCTTTGAAGAAACATATATAGGGTTTTGGTGCAGATAACCAATGCAATATTCATTATGGCCACATTTCTTTCCCATTTATTATGTAACAATGAAGTGTGTATTCTATATGTGAATACTAAAACTGATTGATTGAAGAACTGGACATATTCACATAGAAAAATATACCAACTCCTTTATCATATCACACATATAATAACATTCATCCAAGAAAAGAAAAGCATATGTGTTTCATTCTCTCATAATGCATACTAACATTGCAAGACTGATGATAAATGTGTCAGCTGATGTTTTGTATTATCCAACAGCTGTCAGGAATCCTCAGAATCTCCAATAGTTTTGTAAAAGTTGCCCATTTATAATATTTAAAATAAATTTAGATGTTTTTCTTGTTTGCTTTTCTTAAGTTGAGTTGAATAAATCAAGGTTGCCTTGGTGCGCTCCAAGTATTTTCAATTATGATACCCACAATTTCTTGCCGTTGTTATTGTTGAACGGGTCTGATAAAAATGAAGTCCAGAATACCAGGAGAGCAACAGATTGCTTACTCTTCCTCTAGATATAATCACATAGTAACTCACTCTGTGTGATGAAACATGAAGGAGGCTGATTAAATGCGTGCTTGGTTGATAAATTCAGCCAATTCTTGTTACTCAAACTTTGCTAAATATTAGTCCCATGCATGACTGGCAGCAACAGAACAGAACAACAACTGCTGTTGTGTCTAAACACCCCATGAAGAAAAGGTAATATCCATCCTTCTGGATAAATTGAATGGCAATGTTTCATTTTCTTTATGTCGGCCCTACGCATATGTAGCAGCTGTGACAAGAAAGATGATTTTTTTATTTGAAAAATTAAGACACAGCTTGTTTCACTGAGGCTCTGTCAATATTTAGAGATGCCATCTTTTGATATGCCCCATGTGATTCGCCATATATTTTCAGTCATTGGTACTGTCACTATTCATAAGGCATAAATCTCAAGTTCACTTTTGAAGTCTCAACCAAATTCCTCTTAGGAGTTGGGCAAGAGGGCCTTTCCACTCTCAAATCCTTTCAAACTTCCTACACCATTTCTACAAAACCTACCAACTTAGACTCTCTTTTTTTGCCATTTTCCTCCTTATCCCTCCTCTCCATCAGCTGGACAGTCGCATATCTTCTACCAAGTTAAAAAGCTACAAATGTAACAGCAGCAGCCTCTGCTGGTAGAATAGTTGTTTGTCCCACACTAGTTAATAAGACAGTTGCAAGGAAGAAACAAATATGGATGAAAGCAGTATTTAAATCTTTGGTTATGTTTATTAGATGGATGACATGCTGTTGTTCCCCAAACTCATGTTGGAATCCCTGTGGAAGATCCCTGTACATTAGAATGCCTTTGAAATGTTTTCCAAAATTATTAGTTCAGAATTAATTGTAAAATTTAATTTCTATCTTATTATTTCCCTGAAACAAAGTTTGGGAGAATATCAACTTCTACCCAAAAGAGAATTAGATAATAATATAAAAAGCCTTGGATCCAGTTATATATTACACTGATACATTACAAATGTTATGTCCTTGGGAAGAACTTGATGCATATGAAAGCCAACACCAGCTTTAAAAAATGGTAGCTTTGACTTCATATGCTTATGTATGTAAAAATAATTGCAGACAAAAATCATGCTCAATGTCTTCCTTGGTCAATCTAAGGTACTTTACTTAACTTGAAATCAATTCTGGAGCTTCTGCCTTCCCCAGTGTGTCTAAGTGTTGCACATTTTTGCATGTATGGTGCTTATATGTCTGCCAAACCACACTGTAAGAGCAAGTTTCAGACAAGGAAAAACTGAATTAACCACTACAGACTAAAATTAATTTGCTGTAATATAAAGTACCCCATTTATAAAACCAACGGATTTCTATCTATATACAGTATTTCAAGTTTCCTTCTTGTTACATTTGAAAGGAATTGTAAAGGAGGAAAAAATCAGACACCAAAACCAAAGAAAACCAGCTGTGTCAAACTTGCGGCGGTGTCACATGACCTATTGGGACTTTCCCCCCTTTCACTAAACTGGGTGTGGGCGAGGCCAGTGCGAGACACATCCAGCCTACAGGCCATGAGTTTCACAGCCCTGTTTTAGAGTAACAAAAAGATTTAAAATTAAGTATGTCAGGCATAGGGATTTGCTTTTTTGCATTTTTTTACTGTACATAAACAAAACTTCTTCAAGTTTGGTGTCCATATACATTTCATAAATGAATATATACATACAGAACATTTTTATCTCCTCCCCATCCTTTTAAAGATAGAAAATTTTCTAAAAATTGATATGCATGAAATCTGTATGATGTATGAGGATATTGATTTACCACAGAGCATATAATCAACCCCTAGCTAGGATCTATAGCATTCCTCAATTTCTAGCAGATTTTCTATCTTTGACATGGTGAGAGGGCAGAAAGAGTGCTCTTTATCCTCACTAAATAATTACATTCTCTATGACAAGACAAGACATTTCCCATGTCTTCATTAATTTCTTCATTCATTCATTTAATACTATGGAAAATGGATTTAAAAGTTAAACAGTAGAGTTTTCTTGCCACCCAATGAATTTAAATAGTTCTTTAAAATAATCTGAACCAGGTTTCAATAATATATTTAATTTTATATCAAAAGAGTCTCATAATGAGATATAAGCAATAAAAATTCATTTTAATTGATGATGGCTTGACCAAGAAAAATAGGACATTCTATGACTGGGGTACCAGGGCTGAGAAGGCTATATTGCAATGTAATATTTAACTTGCAACCTACAGTGTTGAATATATTCTTCAATATGCTAAAGTTATGATAAAAGGAAGTCACCAGATTTTGCACAAATACAGTTGTCAGCAACTGATAGGTCTTTGGCAGTTTCTTTTCCCAAAGCACAATTTTACAGAATTTTCTTGTATCATGAGTGATTAGAGTGAAAGAATAGGCCTGCAAAAATTCCAGCAAGTGAACCGATTTTTAATTTAGAACCAATTTCCTGTATCTCGGAGTACAGTAGGTGACTCTGTGAAAGATTTTCTTACAGTGTAAGGGTACACTCTTTTCCAAAAGTATGCAAATGAAAGTAGATAAATAGGTACCACTATAGTGGGAAAGTTACAGTGCACCGTGACATCATGGTGGCTACATGACCATAGTAAATGTCTTCAGGCAGTTCTGGCTCAATGGCCTTGTTGAAATGGAGAGAAGCACTGCCCCTTATAGTTGGCAACAACTAGTGGAGTAAAATCCACAGGGGACTGTATAGTACACCACAGAGCAGGCAGTTCTTTTTCCCAATAGTTAAATAGTCTTCAACTGGTTGTTTACATAACAGTCACTTTACCATTCCGAGAACCAAAACTTACAACCCCCTGTCATTGCTACTAAGGGGCTCAGAAAGAAACAGTGCAAATGACAAGTTGAGGTTGTTTTATTTATTTTTTTACCATATATTACTAAAATATTTGCTGTTTCCCATTTGTAATTTTCATTTAGCCCAAATGATGCATAATAGAACAACAATTTTTTAATGGAGTTAGTTATCTCAAAACCTGCAAACTTAAATAATATGTACAAAACATGGGACTTAGTGTTTCCATGAAATTGACATTTCAAGGATCTTTAGACCAGATGTCTTCACAAAGTTGTGGCTACTACTATGCTAATACAGTCAGCCACAGTGATATGGTTGTGATTTCTGACACTTTTTGCCAGCTTCTCACAAAGTCAACGAGAAGCTGGCAAGGAGTTAGAAGTCGCTTCAGCTCTAACAGGATGAGCCAATGATCATGGGTTGTTTAGTATAACATAAATGAGTGAGAAGTATACTCTGTGAAAATATTAGGAATAGCTTAAACTTCATTTTCTTTTTATGGTTCCTACTACTGCCTTGTACAAGGTGCACAGTGAATATATGCTCAAACAGGAAATCATTAACCAATCACAGCAATGTGTTTGATTGATCTATGGCCCCATCTTCCTGTAGAGATACACAGAGCCTGGCTTTGCATGAGTGAGTTCACTTCTCATGGCAGATCATGAATTTAAGGGACCATCATTGAAGAATAGCAAGTTATTGGTTGAATAGGTTGTGTGTGTGTGTGTGTGTGTGTGTGTGTGTGTGTGTGTGTGTGTGTGTGTGTGTGTAAGTTTTTTATTTTTTTTCATTTTCATAGCATATAACCACATGTATACTATTACATACCCAACAATGTATTGTATTATTAAATGTTTACATCAATTCATCTTACCATCAACTCCCCAAAACAATTATTGGCTCTTCTGCTCTCCATACACCATATTTGTACCTTACCCATCACTTTCTTGTCCCTCTCTCCTCCTCCTCCCTACCTTCTTTCTTCCTTCTGTCACCCTTCTCTTCTCTACTTCCCCTTCCTCTCTCCTTCTCCTCTGTCCCCTTTCCACTCCTTCTTTATCTCCTCTTCCCCTCCCCTGCCCTCTTTCCTGTCCCTCTCTTCTTCCCTTACCACTCTCCTCTACTTCGCACTCTTCATCTCATTTACTTGATGTATTTCAGCTTCTGAGCAAGCTCCATTTTATGTTGATGGTATTTATAATTCCTTTTCAGTATACATATTTAATTTTAACATATATCTTCCTCCTTTTTAAAAAAAGAGAGAACAAAAAAGTATAAATATATAGTCATTATACTTTAAACCCACCCCCCTGCCTAATTTTGGCTGGGATGTAGACCTGGTTATAATTCTCAGCTATTTTCATCATTATGTTTATATAATTATATATCCTTACACACGCCCACTTTGTAATTCTGTCTTTAAATCTCAATAGTTTCCCATTGTAAGTATATTTCATGTTCCCTCTCCATTTTTTCCTATCTTGGTTTAGGTTACCCTTAATTGTCTATAAATGGCAATCCTTACTATTCAATGTTCATTACTATTCCCTTAATCTACTATATAGAATAACAAGTAGTACACATCTCACTTTGTTCATCATTTTAAAAGTTCTCTATGTATCCATGTTTCATATATTTTTTTAGCCATGCTTAATTGTCCTTCCATTGTCATATTCAATCAATTAGCAACTCAGTTTAATTATCATGTATAAAAGTGAATCACAAATCTCAGCTTTACAATCTCCCCATATCAGTTTCATATTTGTCCATATTCCATATGTTTTAACCAGTGGTGAGTTTCAAATTTTTTAGAACCTCTTCTGTAGGTGTGGCCTGCTTTGTGGGAGTGGCTTGACAGCCATGTGACCGGGTGGGAGTGGCCAACTTATAAAATGTGGTGAAACTCACTTAATAACACTCTTGCTTAGCAACCAAAATAATGGCTCAGGAACTCTGGCATTGAAGTGTGCAAGTCTTAAGGCTGTCATGTTACAAGACCCTTGCACCCCTAACCCTTTAGAAAAAACCCCCAGGGGTGTTCAAACTTGACAGCTTTAAGACTTGTGGACTTCAACTCCCAGAATACCTCCTTTCGCTCTTCATCTTGATGATATGCGGACGGGTGGGAGGAGGGAGCTGGAACTGGTTCTAAACAGCACTGTAGATTTGTGGAACTTCTTCTATAGAAGAGGTTAGAACTGGCAGGAACCCACCCCTGGTTTTAACCTTTATTTAATTATCTTTCCATTATCATATTTAGTCAGTTAGCAACTCCATTTTATTGTCATATTTAGAAATGAACCCCTTATCTTAGCTTTATATTTTCCCATATAACAATTTCTAGTCTGATTTTTTTTCTAATAAGTCTTTTTCCCACTTCTCTATTCCTGCCTTGTCCCTTTTCCTTGTTTTGACATGTCCACCCTCTTCAATTTTCCCTAAGCATCTGTCAAAAGTATCTTTTATGTTTGCCTTTGTTGGGGTATAACGCCTATTTCAATTTTCCTTATGCCACTGTCAACCTCCAAAACATCTTTTGTCTGCTTTTTATTCCCTTTTGTTGGGACAGATCCTCCTTTACAATTTTCCTATACCATTGCCAAGCCCTATGGAGTTTTTTGTCTGCTTTTTATTTCCCACTGTTTCTACCCCTTCATTGTCTCTCCCCCCTCCCACCCTAGTTCCTTCCCTTCTTCCTGCTTCTCTGAATTAAGAATTCTATTTAGGCTTGATTTTAATTATTTATGCATATTTTTTTATAATTTCATGTAGTTCTTCAAATTCCCACCTTTCCATAATATCCAGTCCCAAAGTTACAGTTAGTTATACAATTCTTATTTCAGAGTTCTGGTCCACCTTAAATTTATCTACTTCAGCTGCTGAGGGAAGGGTGACGGGAACCATCTTGGTCTTTTGTTTTCCTTAATGTCCAGTTCCAAAATTGCAGTTAGTTATACCAATCTTATTTTGAAATTCTGGTCCACCTTAAATTTAGTTAATTCAACTACTGTGAAAACAGAAGAGAATCGGGAGCCATCTTGATCTTTTGCAGACAAAAAAGAAATAAAAATCATATTTTCCTTGGTATTTTCTGCTTATTGTTGGTTATAATTACTCAAAATATATTAATTGGAACAAACTTGCATAAAGCCAAATTTGGGTATGTTTCTCTTCCCTCCTCCTTTTCCAAGTTCTGAATTATGGCAGTTGGTTAATTAAAATTTCCCATACAGGCAAGATTAGGTATCAGTTGTCAATAAGGAGATGGTGCTTTTTTTCTTGATCAGTTTCCCTTGTTGCATTCCAGTTCTCATTAATTGGAGTTACTCAAGATATGTTAGTTAAAAGACACTCGGACGAAGCAAATCTTCACGTTCCTAAATTCCTTTAAAAACACAATCTTTTCAAGTCCAAAACCAAATTTAGATTTTTTGTTTAAGTGAGTTGTGTTTAAGTGGGTTTGTCACTTCTCTTCTTTCTCCTTTCTGTCCAAATTATTTCAAGCAAATGGCTCTCTTTGGTGCTAGTAATTCAACCCTCCATTTTTCCCCTTCTTTCTTTTCACAAAAATCTTGATCTGTCCATCAATATTATTTATGCTCTCAAGATTCTTTGCCTTTTCCAAATTCTGATTTATAACTGTGGGTTAATAGACCAGACTTTCATCTCACCTCTGCATGCTCCTGTTCAGCTGCTTTGGCCTGGGCCCAGCTCTTGTGCAGCCATGTTGCCATGCTGCCGCCCCGGCTCTGATTCAGGGGGCAAATCTCTGACCTATGAGGGAGCTGTAACACTCCCTCTGGGTCTGATGAGACCCCTTCTTCACCCCCACCCCCACAGGGAGGTTCTGATCCAAAAATGGATCTCTAAGACAGTTTGTCAGCCAGGATTCATATGAGACTCTTCAGAGCTCACATCCCACATGTCTGTCCAGTTGGAGAACTTCAGCCCAAATCCATTATTGGTTGAATAGTTTGATAGGGTGTTTTCCCCCCCCCCACTGGACCAGATAACTTTTTGGAATATTCTGTCTCAAGCAATAAAATAGTTTGCCCCATCTTGACTTATAATAATGCTTTATCCACAGCCAGCTTCTATTAGGCAGCCCTCTGTGTTGCTCCAATATATTTTCACTGGAGTCAGTGAGGGTTAGTGTTACTTTGACATTGTAGGTGAGTCTTCATAATAAATTCCAGAGGCTGTTTCTGAAACATGATTTTGCAATCTGCCTTTATTTCATTCCCTTCATTCTGCTTCAAAGATCAAAGAACTTGCAAGGAACAATGAGATGCTTTGGTCTGTCTGGGACGGGAAATGTCAAGCATCTTGCCCAAGTTGCTGTGATGGTGAAGATGATTCACCTTGCATTACCTGGTTGACAGCTGACCTTGCACCAATCAATAGGTTCTGCTGACTATCTTGTGTCTTTCCCCAACACAGAAAATATAACTGTGCCACAGCAACCTTAATAACTGAACTAACTCCCCAAATGCTGAACCCTTCAATGCTGATTACATCAGCCACTAAGTAAGTATCTAATAATACCTACGAAGAGACATCTACTGAGAAAAGGCCAAGAAATTTTATTATATGGAGAATATTAGAACCTCTAAAAAGAAATGCTCTATCAGTCTGGACACCAAGGGACATTTATATAGATATAATTAATTTACAACCTAAATTACTTTAGAAATGAGTTTCTGCACATGCCAATGGGTTGGATGATTTAACTCCCATGTATCTGCTTATGTTTTTAATTATTTCCCATGCAGGCATGAAAATGGACATTCTTGGCACTTAACAGATTTCTGCTTTTAATAAAATGCTACCATCTAGATTTCATCAGCCAGACTGTAATATATTCTTAATATATGGAGTAATTCAGGTGCATAGTTAGACTTGCTATAGCTGTCAAGTTATTACTGAAATTACACTATAGGGTTTTTGCCTTTCCAAAAATTATGAGGCAACCCCCGTTCCCCCAGCTATGTTTACTACTGCAGATGTACTCAAGATAATTAATGTTCCATATTGAGTGTTCATCTGTACTATATGCATTTATCTAATCTACAGGTATAAGTGGGGTCATTTCTAAAGTCTAAAACTGTGCTACAAGTCTAAGAAATGAATTTAAAAATTGAATTTATTTATTTGTTTGCTTGATTGATTTCTATGCCTCCCCCTCCATCTCACTCCTACAGTGATTCTTGGCAGTTTAAAGGTAAAGATAAAGGCTCCCCTCGCACATATGTGCTAGTTGTTCCTGACTCTAGGAGGCGGTGTGCATCTCCATTTCAAAGCCGAAGAGCCAGAGCTGTCTTAAGACGTCTCTGTGGTCATATGGCTGGCATGACTAAATGCCAAAGGCACAAGGAATGTTGTTACCTTCCCACCAAAGGTGATTCCTATTTTTCTACTTGCATTTTTACATGCTTTTGAACTGCTAGGTTGGCAGAAGCTGGGACAAATAACAGGAGCTTATTCCATTACGTCATTGTCCTCCAGTGTAGTGGGCCAGGATCATGGTCTCAGGTCAAGTGACAGAGCCATATTTTAGGATCTGGGATCTGGGCGTGGGATAATACCAATGAAGTAAGGTGGTTTCTTAGATATGCTGAACCCATGCCATGAACATCTGAAGCTATAATTTTATTAGCCTTGGTCATTGCCATGCTACATGCAACATTCTCTTTTCATTGTTGGGACAATAGTGGTCAGTAGTGGGCATATTTTATCAGTCATATTCATGTTTTTCTCTGTAAACTAGGATCTTCAATCTAAAAGCTACTTTTCAGTTCACCAGATTAGAGAACTCACATCTGAACGGTGTGGAAGAACATACAGTATATTGACATCTGCATTGAATATTTCCCTGTGCTCTTAGTTCATGCCTTAATTATGTGTTTGTGTGTGTGTGTGTTTGTTTGTTTGTTTACTATTTCTTATTTCCTTTCTGGGCTTTTCTGGGTGATGCTTAATCTTAAAAGACATAGTGTGATGGGTATGTATGAATGGATGCAAACATCTCATTTCCCTCTCTGGAGTCAAGAGAATTCGCTCTTCCATTTTTGACACATCTGGAAGGTCATTATATGTGATTGATCACCCCAATCACTTTTTGTCACCCCAATACAAAAAAGATATTGAGATTTTGGAAAGAGTTCTGGAAAGAGTTCAGAGAAGAGCAACAAAAATGATAGGAGCATAGAAGCTATAATATACAACAAACTATTGCAGGAACTGGATATACCTAGTCTAGTGAAAAGAAGGACTAGGGTGACATGACAGCAGTCTTCCATTATTTAAAGGGCTGCCACAAAGAAGAGGGGAAGGCAACTTATTTACCAAAGCATTTGAAGGCAAGACAAGAAACAATGGATGGAAAATTATCAAAGACAGAAGCAACCTAGAACTAAGGAGACAATTTCTAATAGTGAGAACAATCAACCAGTAGAATGAATTGCCTTCAGAAGTTGTGGGTGCTCCATCAGTGGAGCTTTTAAGAAGAGACTGGACAACCATTTGTCAGAAATAGTATAGATCTCCTATGTGAGCAGGGGGGTGCACTAGATGACCTCAAAGGTCCCTTCCAACTCTGTTAGTGTTAGACTTTCCTGCTCTGCTCAGTTGTGATCTAACTGCTCAATGAAGGAAACTTAGCATTTGCTGTTAGCAAATCATAATTGAAAGAGCATAACTGAGGACAGAAAAAAAAATCTACCACTTAAACTAATTTGGATGCTTATAAAAAAAAAGAAGAAGAAAATCTATTTGGCTCAGCCCTGACTAGAAGCAGCTGTTTTTGCAACCAGGAAATGTGGATAGCAGAATCATAGAACTTTATTAATATAGTAAAAGATTCATAGAAAAGCCTTATTGTGATGTTTTAAAGCCTGTTTGTATGTGGGTCTATTTGAATGGAGAAGTGGCAGGAACAGGGAAATATATTAATCCTTTCTCCATTCTTTTGAGTTCTGTTCAAAATGCAGCCACTTCCTTTACTATCTAAATACGAATCTGGAACCCCACATGGACAAAAGACTTTGCATGAAAAGAATTAATGGGACTTTCAGAAACGCTACCTCTTGTTTCTCATTTTAATTAAAAGAAAAGAAAAAAGAAACCTAATCCAGAGCATCATTTCACACATTTGCATGTCATTATAGTTTGCTCCTAATTTTCCAGCTGATGCAGAAAGCAGCATACAAGTCTGCCTTCACTATAAGGTTCTGTTGAGCAGTGCAGGGCAAGGACAGGGTGAGGAGAGATTGCATAAATGTTGTGAAGGCAAAATAAAATAAATTATCTTGGGCACGGATATAAGCTTGGGAATCTTCAGGCTACAGGGACTCAGTTTAGATGCCAAGAACTGGATTAATTTGTAATTAAGTAGCTTATATAGTACCTGTATTGATGCTTGAGGGGGAGGAAGGCAGGGAGAAGCAAAATAAGATAAAACCTGAATATTTCAAGCTAGTTTGCAAGAAATCCGGCATCTTCTGCCTTTTCTTCCAAGGTGACTACGCAGTATAAATTGCCACTCTAAATTGTTGTGAAAGGCTTGATAATGAAATTGAAACTATGCAACTCAAAACTGATTTATATTGCCAGAGCCCGATAATCAAAATTAATGCCATGGAAAGTAACATTTACAGAAAAATAGCTCTGGGAAAGTGCATTGCCCCATTTTCCTTATTAGCTGTCACTGCTTTTTGCTTTTAGGACAGGTGTTAAAAAACGCAGACACAGAATTATTATCCATATTTTCTTATAATCATATCTTTGTGAGCATACATTTATAAAGCTCTTGGCTTGGTTCAATAAATTCATTTTAAAGACCTAACCCCACTACTGCACCTTCAAACTAATGCAAAGAATAGTTAGAGATTTATACAGAAATCTCATCAGAATGCTTACACAATAGCCAGAAGGACATTGGGAGTAGGAGCACATTTTCAGAAGAATTTTGAATTTGTGATATATTATCCATATCTTTATTTGAATGGGTGAAAGAGGGAAAGCTTTGGTGAAAGAAAAATACATTTTCCTTTTAAAATGATACACATAAAATAGTGTTAGAAAAGTGTAAGGCTTTCAAGCAAAGGGTTCAGAGTAGTACAACAAAGAATTATAGAGTTGGAAGGGATTCAACAGGAAACCCTATACCAGGGGTGTCAAACTCATGTCGTCACGGTATAGTTGTTCTGACCTAGGCTTCCCAAAAGCATGAAGCCAACTCCTTGTCCCAATAAAAACCCCTTTTATTGAGTTTAAAGTGAATTCCTCTGTAGCAAAGTCCTGGCCATCAGTCTTTCAAAAGATTTCACAACTACAGACCTTTATCAGGCTTGGAGAACTGCCAGGTTGATATCTTCCAAATGCCACTCTGTAGCAGACAATATTTGGCAAGAAGTCAGGAACAGATCTTCACCCTAATGAATTGAACTCATTGTCTCCTGCAAACACCACTCCCCTTTCGCTCTTCTTTATTCCCTATGGGAGGGGCCATTCACCGTCCACCTGTGACTTTACTCCTGAGTGGACCCTTGTTCCTTAGCTGTTACCTTGTCCTGGCAGCTCTGTGCATGCACAGACTGGGAACAGGTTCCAACTGTTTTTCTGCCCCACTTCTGTCTGACTCTGAAAGCAGCTGATAACTATCAGAGAGCCCTGGCCCCATCTCTGCCTCCGATGCAGAGCCTTCCTCAGATTCCAAGACTGGCCCATGTTCCTCCCTAACCTCCTCACTGTCTGAGTCTGCCACCAACTCCACTGGCAGGCCACAACAGACGTCAGGTGATGTATTGGGACTTTTCCCCCTTCGCTAAATGGGTGTGGCCAGCATGTGATGCATCTGACCTACGGGACAGGAGTTTGACAGCACTGCCCCATACCATTGCAAACAAATGGTTGTCCAGTCTCTTTTTGAAAGATCCCAATGTTAGAGCATCCACAACTTCTGAAGGCAAACTATTCCATTCATTGATTGCTCTCACCATTAGGAAATTTCTGCTTAGTTCTAGGTTGCAATACAAATGGGTAGGATGTCTTTTTTTCCCCTTCAACTTAATTGAACAAATCCTTTGTGTGCTTTGTATTTTTATGAGAGAAATGATATCAGAGTCCCGAAGGTAGTGCTTATGACTCAAAACTTGGGCTCTGGCTTCTGTATGCATTCAGGAAATTCCCAATTAAAATGCTATGCAGGAAGACTAGATGGAGGGAGGAAGGGAGGGAGGGAGGAAGAGAGAGAGAGAGAGAGATTCTGAATGCATTCACATAAAATACATTTTGTCTCAATTTCTTTAGAAAATACATAAATTATATATTAGCAAAATTTAAAGAAAGATGACAATAAAAACAAAAGAAAAAATACACGATCTAAACATGTGTTTGATAGGTGTGAATTGTGGGTGTAGTTCTAAATAAGGACCTAATAAAATTTTTAGGTATCCCTATTCATAAAATAAAGGTAGAAGATAGATAGATAGATAGATAGATAGATAGATAGATAGATAGATAGATAGATAGATAGATGGATGGATGGATGGATGGATGGATGGATGGATGGATGGATGGATGGATGGATGGATGGACGGATGGACAGACATGACGGACGGACAGACAGACAGACAGACAGACAGACAGCAATACTGATGTATATATACCTAACATCAGGAATCAGCTATATTAGGCATCTGCCACTGTGAACGTTCAGTTTATGATGATTCACAAATTTATGGGTTCTTCCTGCTATTTATTGAAGTTGCTGGTTCATCTACTCATTCTGGATAATTAGTATCACGAGAATAACACTAATCATTAATGTTGCTGGCAGATAATGCTTGGCTAGCTAGGCAATTGGTGTGAACTGCACATAAATATTTTAATATTTGAATATAAATATTAAAATATTAACAGTATTCTCATCAGCATGTCCTGGTAAAACGTAATTCTCTGCATGATTTTTGTCAGAAGCAAATATCCACTATGCTAGCCAGTTTACCTTCAGTACTAACTCATGTTGCTTCCTTCATCTATTTGACCACCCTTTTCTCCAAGTAAAAACCACAAGACTGCAACTCAAACAGCTGTTCTGAAATATACTACATGAATGTGTATTGTATTTCAGTACACTTGGACATCTTTGCTTCCTATGAGATGTTTGTCCCTTGTTCCATGCTTACTGAATTCAGAGGCTTAAAAAAAATCTCTGGGACAGCTGCTTGAAACTAAACTGTTTTTCCTTTTCAGCCCTGTGTAATATCTGTGATTTTGGTCTTGCTAGACTTGTATAAGACTTGTTGCTAATATCTAACCTGTTTCCACATTCAAGAAAGTGTTCACCAAATTAGAAAATTGGAGGGATTATATAGTGGATTCTTCCAATAACTGTTTTCTACCTTTCTATGTGCTTAGAATAACTAATTCCTGTACTAAAATAAGAATAGTATTTGTCTGCATAATCACAGTCAAAGTGGATATTTTTCTCCACAATGCAATTTTATCATAAGAAATGTTAATATTTTAATGGAACAATTTTTTATTTTAAATATTGTAAGTGGTCCAACCACCACCAATATTACTATTTTTTTTTACTAATATGTACTATTTGATGTCCATGTGATGGACATGAACTGATCACACAAAAGGTTTAAGATCCATGCCTTTATTAGACCAGGAAAATTGGCTCAGAAATTGTCTCAGCAAAAGGATAGGGCAAGCAAGACATTAGTTGCAAACAGATGTGAATGAATAAGTCATTGCAATAAATTCAGAAAGTGTAGCAAAGTATTTGGGAAAAACTAAGAAAAATGGCTGAAAAGTTAGAGAATTGAAGATGGATTTTACAACAGTGACAACATAGCAGAAAATCTCAGCATATATATGTGAATGTAGGGAGTTAAACAATAGTATTTCAAAATAAAGTACAGCACTGAAGAAAATTATTACATTCTGCTCTGCCCATGATACGGAATAGTTTGGAATAGAGTACAGCATGGGATATGAATAGCAGAGTAACCCAGGCAAAGCATCAAGTTGCTTCAATCAGTCAGATCTCTCTGAACAAGTGTCTAGATCTTGCATAATATAACAACATTGTCCACATTGTTCATCATGGGAGAAGTTTAATGTCTTGATAAAAATTGCTTGGGAAAATTTTTCATTTCAACTCACTTGTCCGCCCAATCCTTTTTTGAAAAAAAATATACTTCCTTATGTCATCATTATTGCTTCTGCATTAAAATTCTTTGTAATTTTATTTTATGTTGCATACCAGACTAAATAGGAAGTGATAACCATAATGGAAGATGAAGGGTTCTTAGAAGACTTTTGTAGTAAGATTAAAGCTAGAGTATGTGATTTAGGTAGCGGGAAAAGCTGTAGGTCATATGAAGGGAGCCTGAAGTGATGCTCCTTTCTATGTCACAGTTTTACCTGTTTTCAGAACACAGGGTGGAAAAAAGAGATACATATTCACAAAATATTCTGTTTTAATATAACATAGAAATGTGTCAGAAATATTCATCTAGTAGCCACCTTGGCCATCGCATCATTCTCTGAACACTATATTTCATTTTGAATTTGATGGTTGGCATCAGCAATCTTAGCCAATGTCAGCAAAAACTTGAAGAATGATATACAAGCAGCATCCCATTATTTGTTTGTTTGTTAAATTTATTTGTTGCCTATCTTGCCATGGGACTACTCCAGGTGGCTTGCAATAATAAATGGGAAGAAAATGAAAAAAGTGCAAACAGAACAGAAGTAAAATAATAGACCATAAAATAAACAATGGAAAAGGAATACAACAAGAATACATCAATATGACAAGCAAAAAAGATGGATGGGTGGAGAGCAGAGCACAAGGAAGGAGGAAGTGGAAAGAACCATCAATCTAGCAGTCACCTCCAGTGTGGAACTGACCCTCTTGGTCCTTATGCCAACTGGCAAGCCAGGTCCTATGGTTGTTCTGAAAAAATCACCTCTGAGAAGGAAATTTTCACAGAACAAAGACAGATTGAGAGCAATACAGCGGCTACCAAGCATATTTAGATCGTCGTCGTCGTCGTCGTCGTCGTCGTCGTCATCATCATCATCATCATCATCATCATCATCATCATCATTTTAGTGATTGTGCATCCACTGCAGGATGAAGGCATCTTTCTCATGTTTGCAACCTGTATGGCCCTGAGCTTTCTTTTGCCAATTGGGCCCATAATGTTTGCTATTATTGTTGATCCATCTTATTTTAGGTCTCTCTTTCTCATGGATGTTTTTTAACAAGTGGGATCCATTCTATGACTGCCTTGGTCCACCTGCCATCAGTTCTTCTTGCTATATGACCAGCTCATTTCCATTTCAATTATTTTACTCTCTTCGTATCATATGCTTTCATTTGTGCAGGTCCTTTCTCTCTTGTCTTGTAATGCCAAACATGTATCTTTCCATGGCTTTTTACTTCACTCATAGCTTTTGCATTGATTGTGAGGTCCATGTTTCGCTGGTATATGTTATAGTAGGTAGAAACTGATAGAAAACTTTTCTCTTCAGGCATAGGGGGAGGTTGTTCTTATGGTTAGTTTGCAGAATATAAATGTAGATACATTTATAAATTACTGTCTTCAATACATTTCCATTACTTCCATTAATGGTGGTCCAACACTTAAAACAAAGAGATCAGAGGTGGTATTCAACCAATTTGGACTGGTTCACATGAATCAGTAGAGGAAATTGTGGGTGGGCCCATCCCAGGGGCCACCCTATTTAGGCACATTTTTTAGGCTGGAAGCATGAGCGGAAGGCATGTGCATGAGCAAAGTGCATGTACAGAAGGCATGCGTGGAAGCGGGTGGGCGCACAGTGAACCAGTGGTAACAAAATGTGAAATCCACCAATGAAAGAGATGGTATGATATAGTATGGGGTGGGGATAGCAGTCAAAATGAAGGTTCTTTGCAATCCTGGAATATTCTGTTTAGCAGAATAATCCAGGTCCCTTAAGATATTTGTATGTTTTAGAACAGTGTTTTTCAACCACTGTGCCGCGTCACACTAGTGTGCCGTGACATAGTGTAAGGTGTGCCGTGGGAAAAACACTTTATATATAGTCAATATAGGCAGAGAGTTAATTTTTTTAAACATTTTCTAATGGTGGTGTGCCTCATGATTTTTTTCATGAAAAAAGTGTGCCTTTGCACAAAAAAGGTTGAAAAACACTGTTTTAGAAGGGATTAGACAAAAAATAACATCTTATCTCTCTCATGGTTGACTTTTAACACCGTGTGGTCATTCCAAATTCCAAAGATATATTTGCCCTTCAAATTGTGTTGGTGTATAACCTCCATTATCCTTCAAAAATGGATGATCGAGAGTTGGATTTAATCAACATCTAAAAAAAAAAACAATTGCTCATTCCATTTGTAGTGGGTGATGAATTTGGAGAAAGTTTGGGAGGGGAAAAATGATGGTGAAGAGTGATTTCTGAAATCTTCTTGGTCAAGGCAAAATTCAGTTAGTGAGTAGTAAAATCTAATATGTATTAATACTGTCACAGAAATGACACGCTGGAAAAATCTTCTACCTAAACTTTTCATAATAACTGTGCTCTTCCCTTTCGTTTTCTTTTGAAAGTCTTCAAAACTTTAATAATAAAACATTGTGGAACTAACACTAGGCAAAGTAACCCAATTTCAAAACATTTTTTAAATTCCCCAATAGGTCCTTTGGGATTTGCCTATCCTAGATCTTTAGCTCCATTCTGTTTTGCTAGCTAAGCTTGCTTATAATGTTAAAAGCTTATACGACCTTGCAAGCATAATAAATTATTCAACAGAATAATGTGAGAATAGAGCAAGATCAAAATGCACATATTTGTCAATTGTTTCTCAACTGGAGACCTTCACTGAGGAATGCTTACAAACAAAAGCCTTCTTCATATCTCCTTCCAAAACCTGTACATGGTAGAAAATCTCCCTAAGAACAACCTTGCCTATCTTGGCCCTTTAAGCAAATAATCAAAAGGCTTTTTTATTTTTGGAATCCCTAATACATGTGGATACTCAGTGCTCATTTAGTGATAATGAAACATATGGCGAAACAGAAACATTTTACATTCAGAGTGGCATCTTGCTTGGCATTGTGTCACAAGTGTTCCTTATTGTAAAACTCATATACTCATTTTAACCTTGCTGTTATTGTTTTGTTATATAAATTATTCAGCTGGCAATGTCACGTCGTTTAAACTTTCTATCAGCAAATAAAAAGGAGATGGGAAAAATAACATCTTCTAGAAGTTTTCAAATGTCAAGCAAATGTTGCATTCCTTTCCAAAAGTTTCATGCGAAGAAAATTGTCAAAATATCTGTATACCAAAATTGCAGGTAGTCTTCAACTTACAACAGTTCCGTTAGTGACCGTTCGCAGTTACAACGGCGTGGGGAAAAGGGACATGACCATTTTTCATGCTCACAACCATTGCAGCATCCCTGTGGTCACATGATAAACATTTGAACACTTGGCCACTGATTCATATTTATGATGGCTGCCTGTGTCCTGGAGTGTCCTGGAGTCATGTGATTAGCTTTTGAGATCTTTGACAAGCAAAGTCAATGGGGAAGCCAGATTCATTTAACAACCATGCTACTAACTCAACAACTATGGCAAGAAAGGTCATAAAATGGGGCAAAATTCACTTAACAACTGCCTTGCTTAGCAACTTAGAAGTTTTGGGACCAGTTGTGGTCATAACTCAAAACTACCTGTATTTGTTTTGGAGTGAATTGGTGACGAAATTTATGAAAGAGTAAATACTGTTCAAACTGGAAATGAACATAAATTCAGTGGCATTCGCACTTCAGCATCTGATCCCAAGGGGGCAGTGGCTGAGGGAGGGGGAGATAAAAGAGAAAGATTTACTTTATGTCCCCTTTTTTGTCAGTCTTTGTGTAAGGGTGTCTAAGCCTTGTTCATCGCAAGTCATTTCCTTCTGCCTTGGTTCCCAGGCGCATATGCACAAGACACAAACTGAGACCTTTCTTGCGGTAGGATGTTATTAAATAGGTGCTATGCTATGCTTTGCATCTATGCTATGATATGTTAAATAAAGATCTTTATTCAATTTGTTTCACTAATTTTTACTCAGATAAGATTCCTGCTCTCAGTAATGCTCACAAGCACTCATACAGATTCCTTCAACTGCCAACAATATACCTATGTGTGTATATGGGAATGGGGAAGCATGAAGCAGGAGAAATTTTAGAAATACATATTTTTCAGTTGCTTAAAAAAAAGTTACCAAAATGTATCTTTGTCCTGATGGACCCTATGGGATTTCCCATAGGGAGAAATACCTGACACTCTCGTCCACCATCTGGTGGAGTCCTTAGTCGCTGCTTGGAATACAGCGGTGGCGGGGGCTCTAAACCAGATTGTGCCTTTGCATCCTCTCCGAGGTGGCGGATCCAGGAGGGCTCCTTGGTTCACCAAGGAACTCCGGGATATGACGCACCAAAAGAGACGCCTAGAGCACCGCTGGAGAGCCAGCAACTCTGAGTCAAACCGAGCAATGATGAGAGCCTATATCAGAGCCTATCTCGTGGCAATATGGGCAGTGAAATGTTCGCATTTTGCCATTCTTATTGCATCCGCTGAATCGCGCCAGCCGCCTTGTTTAGAATAACCCACTCCCTCTTGAAAGAGAGGGACGCGGATGACCCTTTACAAGGTAGAGCTGAGGAATTTGTTCAGTTTCTAATGGATAAAGTCACTCGGATTCGGACAGATCTGGACTCCAATTGCACGGTGCCAGGCGAGGTACTGGGGGAGGGATTTGAGCGGAGTTTATGGAGCAAGTTTCAACTTGTCGCTCCTGAGGAAGTGGACAAGGCCATGGGAGCGGTGAGTGCCTCCACCTGTATACTGGACCCGTGCCCCTCCTGGCTGGTCTCGACCAGCAGGGAGGTGACACGCAGCTGGATCCAGATGATAGTTAACACCTCTCTCCGGGAGGGATCCTTTCCGCTCCTCCTAAAGGATGTGGTGGTGAGACCCCTCCTGAAGAGGCCTTCTCTGGATCCAGCCATTTTGAGTAACTATCGTCCAGTCTCCAACCTCCCCTTTGTAGGGAAGGTTGTTGAGAAAGTGGTGGCCTTTCAACTCCGGCGGTCCTTGGATGAAACCGATTATCTGGATTCCTTTCAGTCTGGATTCAGGCATGCTTATAGCACGGAAACTGCTTTGGTCGCACCGATTGATGATCTCTGGCGAGCCAGGGATAGGGGTCACTCCTCTATCCTAGTGCTCCTTGACCTCTCAGCGGCCTTTGATACTATCGACCATGGTATCCTTCTGCGACGGTTGCGGGAGGTGGGAGTGGGAGGCACCGTTCTTCGGTGGTTCTCCTCCTACCTCTCGGACAGGTCGCAGTTGGTGTTGGTCGGAGGGCAGAGGTCGACCCCTAGGCCCCTCACTTATGGGGTGCCGCAGGGTTCAGTCCTGTCCCTCCTATTTAACATCTACATGAAGCTGCTGGGTGAGATCATACGTCAGCACGGGATTAAATACCATCAATATGCGGACGATACACAATTGTATCTGTCCTCCCCGTGCCAACTCAGTGAAGTGGTAGAAGTGATGTGCCAGTGCCTGGAGGCTGTCAGGGTCTGGATGGGAACGAACAAGCTTGCACTCAATCCCGACAAGACTGAGTGGCTATTGATGCTCCCTCCCAAGGATGGTCCAGCTATTCCATCTCTCAGCCTGGGGGTGAAATTATTTGCCCCTCAGAGAGGGCCCGCAATTTGGGAGTCCTCCTGGATCCACAGCTGACCTTAGAACATCATTTGTCGGCTGTGACCAGGGGGGCTTTTGCCCAGGTTCGCCTGGTGCACCAATTGTGACCCTATTTGGACTGGGAGGCCCTTTGGATAGTCACTCACGCCCTCATCACCTCAAGACTGGATTACTGTAACGCACTCTACATGGGGCTGCCCTTGAAGAGTGTTCAAAGACTTCAGTTAGTCCAGAATGCAGCCGCATGAGCGATTGTGGGTGCACCTAGGTGCACCCACGTTACACCTATCCTCCGCGAGCTGCACTGGCTTCCCATTGGGCTCCGAACACACTTTAAAATGCTAGTCGTTACTTTTAAAGCCCTACATGGCATTGGACCTGGTTACCTGAGAGACCGCCTCCTGCCAATTACCTCCCAAAGACCGATTAGATCACACAGATTAGGCCTTCTCTGGATTCTATCTGCTAGCCAATGTCAGCTGGTGACACCCCGGGGGAGGTCCTTCTCTGTGGCAGCTCCGGGCCTCTGGAACGAGCTGCCCATTGAGATCCGGACCCACACTACCCTTCCGGCCTTCTGCAAAGTGACTAAGACCTGGCTGTTCCGGCAGGCCATGGGCTGTTGAGTTGTCCAGCTCCACTTCAGGTTTGTGACTGTTGTGTAATTTTAAACTGTTGTTTATTTTTTTATCTATCCCCCCTCCCTTTTATTGTAAGCCGCCCTGAGTCTCTTTTGAGAGTGGGCAGCATACAAAATTTAATAAATAAATAAATAAATTTAGTGTAGATTGTAAAGTTCTTATTTCAGATTTGGCATTAGCATTTCCTATTCTGATGTCATGGAAATTAATGAGCACATTATATACAAAGATCCATCTAACTTTAGTCGTGCTTCCACATTTTGCAAAGAGTTTGATGCATGTTGGTCTCAGGTATAATCTGTTAGTGGATTTTCCAAATCTTATATGTTCTTGCCCCTCTTCTTGGAGAAGGAAGAGAAAGGAGAAAAAAATACACTAGCTGTTGTTTCCCATCTGATTTCCTCTGCGTAACAAATGGTGGCATGCACTAAAGATTGGAGAACTTTTAAAATTATCACCTTAGTATTGAAGTTATGACTCATAATTTCAGACATTTATGTCAAAACTAAAGAAACAAGCAAAGCAAAAAGCCATTTTGCCTGTTTAAAATGTGTGGATAGGAATTAGATTTGTTGCGCATTTGTAATCAGAATCTCTTGCTTGGCATCTTGAAGTCATTCTTCATTTTTGTATCATTAATGGCCTAGTTATCACAAGGAAAGCCATGGTTTCTTAAACAGTGCTGGTTTAATTGCTAAACTATTCCTATATGTTCTATATGTACTTCAGAAAGAAAAGTATAAAACTGAAACTCATAAAGAATATGGAAAGAGAGAGAGAGGAAAAAAAGAGAGAGAAAGAGAATGAGAGTTATACATGGACTTTGGATTGCTTTCTCTAAAGCTCAGCATTAAGATAACCTACATAAATCCCCACTGTGTTTATTGCTTCTCTTATAATTGCTATTATTTCAGTACTTGGATTTTTAAAGTTTTTTTTTCCTAGTTAAGACATAATCTTTGTGTCTCTTTTAGTTGCCAAGGTAGCATTAACTTTTCCTATTTCAATTTGGACCATACAGTTAGGTTTATTTTTATTTTTTCTACATTTATTTCTCTTCTCACGATAATACTGAGGTGAAAATATATTGAGGTCCATAAACACACCAAGATGTATGACTATACTGTATACTACAAGTAAAACTCAAGCACACAAAAAGCAATTAACTCAAGAAATTGATTAAAAGATAGTATTTGGTTACATATTATGGCTCTGGAACTAATACTTAAAATGTATTTTTTAGAACATTCTGAGACTGGGAGTAGACTCATCGAAAATTAGATCGCTTCAAAATTTACAAGGAAAGCAGCTGACATATTATCAGTTATCGAAGAAAGTGAGCTAAACCACAGAATACAGGCCAAGTGATAGACCAGCAATATATGACAAATAATTGCTTGTACATATTCTAAAAATGTGTATTCTTTCCAAAAATTAATCAATCAATCCCTGCAGAATGTGACGTAAAATATAAACTGAATTTCTTTTATTTCCCTTTTGTATGGGTGTTTCCTGTGAAAGGTTCATAAATAAACCCAGAAACTCATGAGTTAAACAATCATATAATTCTTATGCAGACAAAATCACAAAGGGGCATACACTTCATGATACATGTACCCAATGTATTTACACTGTTCATAATAACATTGAGGCTACAAAATATTGGTTTTTTCCCCCCATACTATCTATGGTTGAGTCTCTCTAAACTCCACTAATCTGTTCACTGTCAAGTGAAAACCACACCCAATGCCAATATCCATTCTATGATAGGGGCTTATAGTCTAGAAGCCAACTGGGAAATATGACTCAGACTGAGTAATTGATAGAAGAATAAAAGAAGAATAGAAGAATACTTTATTTGGCCAAGTGTGATTAGACACACACATTTGTCTCCCATGTAGATATTCTCATGTACATGCAAAGCAACAGAACAGTAATTATCATCATCATCATCATCATCATCATCATCATCATCATCATCATCATACCGATAAGAGGAGGGGTAAAGAGGATAATAAAAAGATACACATCCTTTGTTACACATGAATAAGAAATGAGTGACCACCAAATTCAGGAAAGGATATGGCATCAAAGATGAATTGGCAAAGGACACTGTGCTGTATGACCATGTTGCTTAGCAGTAGAGTTCCTAGTGCCAATTACTGTTATCAACCAAGAATTACCTGTACATTAAATGTATGCCATCTGTTCTTTGAGCAAGAGCTATAAGTCCAGGAGAAATGCCAAATTACATGTCAGCAAATTTTATGCCTTTGCATATGTGTTCTAGCCACTATGATTTGAATAACTTGCCTCATAACTAATCATGCAATTATTTGAAGGTTAGTTTACAAGCAAAGCAAAGAAGGCTCAAGGAAATGTTTCAACAAAAAGTAAGCTTCTTCGATGCTGAAATCTTTGCTGCAGTACATAGAGCTGCTGGAAACTATATGAATTATGTTATATAATTTACATTTGTCCTTCATTATATTTAACTCTGGATTTTCAGACCAATGTTTACTGGGAAATATCTAAAAAGGTTTCCCTAAAACTACATGATAGCATATTCTATCTTTCTTCTCTGCTTGTGAAATTCTTTTAAGTGAACATCATATAAAAGCACTTGTGAATGACAGACTTGACATGTTATTGACAAGCACTCAGGAATGGAAGATTTAATTTAATCACCAAGAAGACCATAACTTCAGATTCACTTAAATATGACAGGTGTATGACATCAATGACCTTCTATTGATTTTTTGAGTTGGTTATTCTTTTTCCAACAGTGAATTGGAGTTGTTTTCATAATTTTACCTAGACTAACATTTCTGAAACTGTAACTTAGAAGTGCACTTCATTAAAGAATGCTACATGATCATTTCACAAATGAAGAATGCATAGTACTGAAATTATTTTACTTTCCAGCATTCTATATTTATCTTTTTTTAAAGTAATTGACTTATTCCATTAAAAGCATTGTGTTTACCTTCTGGCACCCATGTCTGGACAGCTGTTGTGATGAGTGTGGAAATCTTTAGCAGTGGGAATATCTTCCTTGGAAATCAGAACCTAATTTTCTTTTTTTCTGTTTTAAATGCCTGACCATTCATCCCACCAGAGCACAACCAGCATGAGCTATGAAAAGGATAAAATGTTATACATAAAAGAAATCTTGGAAACAACCAACAGTCTCTTACAACTAAATGACATCACCATAACACACAAGTCAATTAAAGCCTGCAAAGCATCTTAAATAAGCCAAAAGACCTAGTAGTCCCAGAAGAAAAATAAAAATGAAGAACATATAGCAAAGAACTATAACAGCCACAATATATGACAGACAGACAGAAGACTGCCAAAGTATATGAGCACTAATCAGCAGTCAGAAAACACAATGAAAACTTCTTAATCTCATGACATATGGACAGACTCAAGCACAGTTTCAATTAAGAAACTTTAAATATTATGACCAAGCTATCACCATAAATCAGCCACCAAGAGAAAACAATGTAGACATAGAAATAATAGACAAATTCCGTGCCATTCAAAAGAGATAATAAGAAAGCTAAGGAAATAAGAATACCAGAATGCAGTAACCAACAACTAGATAAACAGGGATTAACACCACACAAACAATCAAGCAGAAACTAATCAAGGAACTACCAGAGAGAAACCACAACTTCACCAATATTGTTAGGGAAACTACTATATATAAAACCAAGGAGCAAACGCTAGGCTCATTGGCATTAAAGATGTTGTTTACTGATATAATTAAATGTCTGCAAGCTAACAGTCATATGGAGCATCAATGATTCCACAGTTCAAGTCTGAGCTGCAAATATTCTCTTATTAGGATAGTCAATTTCCTGTTTTCTGTGCAGAAGAGTCTGCTTTCTAAATAGTATTATTTGTGTCATTTGTAGTTCCATGCTCATGTTCAGATTCTGATAAAATGTTTTTATTTTATAGGTTCTTTAAAGATGCTCAAAAGTTAACTTTCTGATTTATCTGAAATAGCATTGAAAAGCACAATAATATGTTGTTCCTTGAATTGGACATATAGTACTATAGTTCCAATGCATCAAGTTAGTTTTGCCTCAACATTGTTTTAAAAAAACCTTTCTGGCATGAATCTTGACATCTAACATGGAAGTGTCTATTTCAGTGACAGCATAGATTTATAGTTATTCACACTTTAGATTACTGGGAATTGTGCCTTTCATTATATCTCCTCCTTGCTACTCCTCTATTTCACTTTCTTGAAAATGTGTCTTCTAAATAGCTTCACTCCCTGTTTCTAGTAAAATCAAAAGACTGTAGCTATACAGTCATTCTGACTACATTTTTTCTATGTTCATTATTCAAGCATTGCCTATATCAGTATAAACCTAACCATTCTATGGAAACATTTTTAAATAAACCAATGACATAAAATGCTTGATGACTTCATTCAGTTTCTATTTTTAAGTAAATCCACCATTCTCAATATATGTACTAAAAGAAAAACTATATTTTAGATTTCAGAATTTCTTAAATTGTGTGGGAAAATCCTCACCTGAAAAACTATTAACATACTGTATCTATAAAAATGTATATTAAAAATACATTCTAAAATTGTTATTATTGCAACAGTACATCCAATTGGAGGCCAGATCTTTTCTTAAGAAGTACCTGAAAGTAAATTAGGACACGTGCATGCACACGTGCATGGCATGGAGAGAGAGGGGGGGGGAGGGAGGGAGGGAGGGAGGGAGGGAGGGAGAGAGAGAGAGAGAGAGAGAGAGAGAGAGAGAGAGAGAGAGAGAGAGAGAGAGAGAGTTAAGTTTGGTGTTGTAGTTATTAAGACAGCAGGTTAGAAAGCAGACCATGAGTTCTAGTCCCATCTTTGGCACCTCAGAAGCCAGCTTCTATTACTTTGAACCAGTCATTCAGTCTCATCTCTTGGAAGAAGGCATCAATATAATTTGATGCTCTTTATCAACTAGTCTGTCAGTGGCAGTCAAGAAATATTTTAGAGGTGGTATCAATCTGGCCCTCTTTGGTGATAGGATGCTGGTCCAGTCACTTTATCTCACCCATAAGGAAAACAGTATAAGCACATTATCCAAAGAAAAGGAAAAGCTCTTAGAGACTGAGTATGGGTGAGCAGGAATATCTCAGTCAACTGTACTTGGAAAGGATGAATACAAATCTTTGGAAGTTATCCACAATTCACTATTTTTATGAGATTTGATTTGATTTGCCTACCCATCATATTCCATTAGCTTTTCTGTAATTTTCTTGTCTTTTGGTGAACCTTTGAAGCCCTTACACAGACTGTGCGAATCGTCACACCTGCAGTTTTCTTGGCAAGGTTTTGGAAGTGGTTTACCATTGCCTTCTTCCAGGAGATGAGACTGAATATCTGGTTCAAAGTCACTTAGCTGGCTTCATGCCAAGGTGGAAGTAGAACTCATGGTCCAATGGTTTCTAACCTGATGTCTTAACCACAGTACCAAACTTGACCTCTTCTCTCTTCCCCTTAAAACCTGGATGTATTTCTTGTAAAAATAGTGTGAGTGATAAGAGCATTCCTTACAGAAAGAAAGCTGACAACCCTACTCCTGGAAGGAAGGACAACTCTATTTCACTAGCCCTTACTCCATCTCCGGTTCTGTGTTCTTTCCTGTAATTCAACCCTCACTTTTCATAAATGTGTTGAATGGATAAAAAATAAACTGTTTATTACAGCTCTAGTTGCAACATAGTTTAAAATCCTGGAAAACCATATACATTTTATGATGCCTTATGTGGGCTATTAAGAAAGAAAAGAGCGTGGGTGGTTTTTGGGAGTGAAACCTCAGCAAATATAATTCCTATTGTTCCCAGTATTCCTGATGCTATCATAAACATGCAAGTGTTGCAGTTTATTTCTGGGCATTGCCCACATTTCTTCATACTATCAACTTGGGATATTGCTGCATTTTAAGACTAGTCTAGAAAATCAGTTAATTGTTTTGCCAATGGTAGGTCATAAAACTGGACTCTGCCCCAGGTACCAATTTCCTGTGATCAACTGCACATCGCTCATACTACCAGTGACTTTCCAAAGCACATCTTATAAACCTTTGAAAGGCTATTGTGCCCAAATCTCACCAATTTTATTTACACTTTATTTATAACATTTACAGATTTAACTGCACACTGGCTAAGGCTCATGCAACCCTGGGTCAGAGGCACAATTATGGAACATGAAAATGCAGCCAGCCTAGGGCTGGAGAGCATCAATTTGAACTCAAAGCACACACACATTCATTTCAAGTTAAAAGAAGCATTCTTGATCAACTGCCATGTCAACATGTTAGCATAGGGATCATGTTGGCAGCATTGCCTATATGGAAATAGGAATGTAGCACAGGAATAAGGCTTTTCCAAAGACATCACTATTTTAGTTGCTTCCCCCCTTTTATCCCCTTCCCAACAAATGTACCCAAGCTGAATTTCAAAGACCAGTTGCACAACTCAAGCTTGGGCTGTCAAACTTTCAAATGTCATCTCTCAGTTCTCCACCCAATTCCCAATCCAATCAGATCTAAAGGCCAATGAAGCTTTCAAACAAAGGGTCATTGATGTGGCTGCCCGAGTTGATATGGCAGCACTTAAATAGAGTATGTTAAGTCTTTGAAGTGGTTGGCTCAGCAGAAATCTTCTTCCCAATTAGAAAAATATCTAACAACTTACATGCCTCAATATATCCATCTCTTCTTGAGCTCATTTCAAACAACTGGATTTGGAGGTTTCTTGGAATCCCATTTGGAAAAAGACTATATGTTTATGAAGCAGCAACTACTGAAGACATTCTGTTTGACTACAAAATGTACTCTGCAAAAAGGGATGCTTATTCAGGTTCTTATTTAAAAACTAAAAAAATATTGGGACACTTTTTTTTTAACAGGGAATGAACCTGCATATCACTAGTAAGACTGCACTCATTATTTCAAAGGCCATTTTGAAGTGGAGAAGAATTTTTAGACCCGATTGGGATTAATTGCAGGGATAATGACTTACTATAAACATGTCATAGGGTTTTCTTTGTGTCCATTTAAAGAGGGCCGTGAAAATATTTACAGACCCCTCACATCCTGGACATGAATTGTTTTAACTCCTACCCTCAAAACAATGCTATAGAGCACTGCACACTAAGACAACTAGACACAAGAACAGTTTTTCCCCCTAATGCCATCACTCTGCTAAACAAATAATTCCCTCACGGCTGTCAAACCATACAGTAAGGCTGCATTACTATTAGTCTTCTCATCGTTCCTATCACACATCTCCTCCCACTTATGACTGCAGGACTGTAACTTTGTTGCTTGTATCCTTATGATTTATATTGATATTATTTCCTGTTTGCTTGTTTGTATCCTATGACTATCATTAAGTGTTGTACCTTATGATTCTTGACAAATGTATCTTGTATTTTTATGGGCTCTGAGAGCATCTGCACCAAAGACAAATTCCTATTGGTCACACTTGACCAATAAAGAATTATATTCTATTCTATTTCTCTATCAGTTTTATATATTTGGTTTGGTCAAATGACTTAATCAATAAATTTTCTATTCTATTCACAAGTGTATGGAGAAAAAACTTCAGAAAGGTTTAAAGAAGTTCCCATCTATCCCTGATTACAATATTCTGACCCTCATTGACCCACCCTAGTGGGGTTACCCCCCCTTCTTTTTAAAGAGATAGCTTAGCCTGCTTCTGCCAGGGGAAAGACAATATATTAAAACTCTCTAAAAAATGTTCCTGATGTAACAGGGGCAGCTTCTCATTGCACGGATCATCTGCCATCCCTTTATCCACTTAGTCATTCCCTGGAGGTAGCAGCAGACAGAGGCAGCCATGTTGTGCAAATGCAGCCAGCAAGATATGAAATTTGGTTTCATTAGTCCAGATGGTGTAGGCACAACAAACTGTCGCACACAGCTAGAGCTGCATAATATATTCATTAAATTGTATGTAGTAGATACCAGTGCATTTTTTTCCCCAGGAAAAAAAGGAAGGTTCATTTTCATTAATAATTTAGAAAATAGGATCACCCTGTATGGTTGTATGTCCCACTTTTGACAGTGGTGTAGATCTGATTCACCCTTGGGAGCTACATTTGAAATACTGGCTGCTTGCAAAGTTACACCTGTCGCATCTCATCTAATCACAATGTTCATGTACTGGGAACTCTTCTTATGCCATTTCTTACATTCCAATCACAATTGCTTTCTAGTGTGATTCAAAGTATACAGTAAATTAGTCATGCCGAGATGTGCATATAATAAATACCTTTATTAGAATTCTACCAACCAAGGGCCAAAGACAACGTGCTTGCTGATTCTTTCTCTCCCCTCCTCCTCCCCGAAGTAAATGCACTTTAGTTTGTATTGCGTGGCTGGATGCTGTGTGTTTATTTTCTTCCTCTTTGTCCTTTCTGATTTTGTAGGCATTGATTTCCCTCCCCCTCTCAGCTTCCTCTTGCGGAGTGTCAGCCTTGAAAACGGAACATTTCCTGCCTTGTTTTGTAAGAGCATTATCAGGTATGTCAGCAGCAGCATTCATGAAGCTTGGAAAGCTTGGCTGATTAAAAGACTGAAGCTCCTTTTCCAGCAAAGTCAAAGCCTGCCTTTTCTATTCTCCCTGGATCAACATTCATTGCCTTCTCCCATTGTTTACTTTGCAGGAGTGTATAGTCAGAAAATATTACATCTGTAATAGTAGACTTGCACACATATATACAAGTGCACACATTCACAGAAACACATACACAAACACAAAGTGTCAGGCATTTCACTCCTCTTCATCCATCTATCTTTTTTTTCCTCTTGTGGTGCAATCTCCGAACACATGACATGAAATTTATGAGCTGTAAATGTACGTCCACCTTGCACATCCACCAAATAAGAAATGTGAAAATAATTGTGCATCTAATGTTTTCAAGGTCTAGGCTCTTTAAACGGTTACCATCTAGAACTGGTGGTTCCAGTGGTCCTTCCTTAGATTGGAAAGTAGAAAGGCATATCGATAAAAGCAAGTTTAAGAGAAAGAATGGGGAGAGGGGTTGCAGAATTTTGCTTATGGTAATGGGAACGATAAGAAAAAGACATGCAGCAAAGGGTTTGGCTCACTTACAAGGGGAAAGAGACAAAAAGTTATTGTCTGCTAGCTTGAATGCAATGAAAGTTGGCTTATTGTATTTTTCTTAGTGTAAGATACTCTGAAATATAAGACGCACCTAGCTTTTGGGGAGGAAAACAAGGGGAAAATATCTGCCTCTTCCTCCCAGCAATTTGCCCCTTGCAACAAACAGCAAGTTTCACTTTCAATTTCAGTTTAAGCATGGGCCTCCCAATGATCAGCTGTTTCAGGATGCAGGGATTGCCATAGCCTATTGCCGCCTCTGCAAGCCCCATTTTCTCCTTTTGCTGCAAGGAGCTAAATTGCTGGGAGGCAGAGGAGAAATGGTGGGCCAGTGGATGGACAGGGCTACATTTGGTATATAAGACACACCCAAATTTTTACTCTCTTTTAGGGAGGAAAAGGTGTGTCTTATACTCAGAAAAATATGGTAGCTTATTTTGCATTAAACAATAAATAAAACCAGCAAAACCACAAAAATGCATAAAAATAAAATTCTTAACATTGTACTTCCAATGTTGTTTTCAGTTAAAAGACTTTTTTCACTCTTTTTCTAAATAATAATAATTGGAAGCCAGTCTGACATGGGGCAGGCTGTTCTACAGTAATTATACTGACTTCTCAGTAGATTGGCACCTGGAGCTTTCCTCCAACCTCGATGGGGTAGGAGGACATATTCCATGTAGCATAGACAATTATGAAGATAAGAAGGTGCTGTCAGCCCATCAAAGAAGCCATATTGCGAAAACTAAACTCATGTAGGCCAATATTATTTTTATTATAAGGTTATGGTAATCTTGCAAGTCTGAATGAGCTTCCTTTTTCCTCCTGGAAGACTGGCCTTGCTGAGATGTTTTCTTGGGTTACAGACTCGAGTTACTTTTATCTCATTATAGTTTTCACAGCAGTTCCTCAAGGATATTCTTTCTGCCAATTATATGTCATATAAGGCATTATTGGATAAGAACAATCACTGTTTATTATTACTTGGTTATAATCTGAGTTTCCATTATTCCCTCCCAGAAGTGTTCCAAAAACTCAATTTCAAATTTTGAATTCAATAGTCCTATCATGACATCTATCCCATCATTAATGGCTGCCATGTGTAGCAGGATGCTTCTGCAACTCTAGTTTTTACTCTCAGAGAAACTTACAGAAGCAACCGTATCATTCTTTTCCTCCAGCTTTACAAGAATGTAAAATAGGAAATGAGAGAATGAATGAGAGAAAAGGAATGAAATGTTAGTTTATATCACCAATGAAGTCGAACAAAGAGTTATCTGCAGTCTAAAAACAAGTCAGCAATTCTCAACCCTTTTATGTATACACCACATATGTAAACATTTAGCAGTGGCTAAAATCTCATGGGTTCACCATATATCCATGTTGGGTTTTTTCTGTGTGTCTGTGGGTGTTATGAATGAATGTGAATATACATATACATATACGTGTGTGTGTGTGTGTGTATGTGTATGTTATATTTGTGCTGATAAATAAACAAAGGGAGACTAGTATAGATCTATTTCAAGCTATTTAGCTCTCATCAGCTAGCCATACAAAGGGAGACTAGTATAGATCTATTTCAAGCTATTTAGCTCTCATCAGCTAGCCATGCTGACTCTCTGTAAACCGCTTAGAGAGGCCTGAAAGGCCTATGAAGCGGTATATAAGTCTACTGCTATTGCTATACCCTTACTGGGATTTGTTTAGCTTGCTGGGTACTACAGTGGTTTACCATTTTTAGATGTGCTTTTCAACAGATAAGAGGATGGAAGCCTAAGCACCACAATTTATTGCAAGGCCAAAAACACTCCACACATTCTAACTATCCACTTTTCTACAAACATAATTACATCAGAACACTATATGCCAGGGTGAAAACCCATTGCAGTGGCCAGCAAACTAAACAACTGGGGAGCAGATACCTACATGAACAATTTGGGCAGAATGGGTACCCACAAGTATTTCTTGCAAGATGTAAGTGCAATATACTTCCAGAAAGGAAGAAACAAAGTACAAGACCCACTACCTGGCACATCCTGCCATACATCCAAAAACATTTCAGAAGCATTAGAATGCAGCTCCTGAGATCTTCAAGTGGGCATTGCACACCACCCAGAGACTAGTACTTGCCCCTGGACTGATAGACCTGTGCATGCTCTGACAGGCTACCATACAAAGACAAATTATGCATTGTAAGGAACACTTGAAAGTGGAATATACTTCCAATGTAATCTACTGGATCCCCTGCATTGATTGCCCCTGTGACTATGGAGGGCAGATAGGGAAAAAACTAGCCACTAGACTGCAACAACACAAGCAAGTGGTCAGATGAGGAGACCCGAACTCATTGGTAGCCTCACATTGCAATGAATAAGGAGATACATTACATTTTGCAACTACTAAGATTGTTGGATAAGCAGGCACAAAAATAGCCAGGAAAGTGATTGAAATGGGTCCTTGCCAGTCAATAGGAGTGCTAATTTACCACCAGCCTATCAAGTACTTAGGAGACAAAAAACTTGGCAGCACAAAGAAACAAGAACTAATGACTTAATAGCTGGTCATTAACACCCCAATCAACAACCAAGAAGCCACATACAACCAAACACCAAATAAATACCACATACAGAAAAGCCCAAAGCACACACTGCTAGAGAGAAGATCCCTGAGGATAGGCTCCAGCATGAGACCAAAATCTCAGAAGATTAAACCTCTCATCCCGGTGACCGACCCAGATTGGATTCATTCTCTCTCTCTCTCTCTCCCTCCCTCCCTCCCCTCCCTCCCCCTCCCCCCTATCTCTTACAACAGACCACTTCTGGTATCCTTTTAGACTACCAGTAGAATCTAGTAGTGCATTAAATCCAATTAGAGATTCAGTTGCTGGAAATAAATGATTTCCTATTGCTGCAGGTTCTTGCTATAGAGATGTTACTGTGGGGTAGTCTTCTCCTATTTCCAGAATCAGGAAGTAGTTCGAGCATCTATAGAACATGGGTAATTTTTCTTATGCTGGAAGAGTTTTTAACTTACTTGGTAGAAAGAGATTTAGAACCAACTTATTGAACAATCTTTCTATTCACTGTTTATACTTGAAACAAAGTTCAAGTGTGTTGAGAAAATTGAAAGCAGTTTAAGCAAATCTCAGCAAATGTGTGATTTTAAAAAAATGTTCTCAGTTTAGTTAACTGCAGCAGGAACATGTTAGTTCTACATATGCTAAATGAAGCATGCTGTTAATGTGTTAGTATAAATACGGCACATAAAAATAACACCAACATCAATAGCAAGCTGTTAGATAGCTACTTAATTAAAAATCAAATATAAAATGGCTACAGAGAAAATTAGCAATATTATCCATCATAGTCAGGTTTGCCATGGCTATCTCAATTCAAAATTATTAAGGTTAGGATATGCCAACCAGTTTTGGATTCTATATCCAAAGAATGTAGGTTTTGCATGCTGTTCAAAATAAATCCCATCACCTGAGATGGCTTCACATATGCAAGCATTTTATTTGATTTTCAGATAATTAATGCCTCAGTAAACAGAATGTCCCTATTTTTAATTCACAAGCTCGGGATTTTCTGAGTCCTCTCAAGAAACCATCACTTTGTTGTGGGAAAGTCAATAGCTTCAGTGGTACTTAGAATGGTACTGGTAGGTCTAGAGTCCCTCCTATTTATTTATTTATAAAATGTATTTACTGCCCATTTCATATCCAATGACTCAGGGTAGCTTGTTGACAAAGCTGAAAAGGGAATAAACACAATAATAACAGTTGGAGATAGCAGGAAAGCTCTGTTCGAGGAAGGGAAAGTTCCTTCCCTAAAAGAAGGAAGTCCGTAGCCAAACCTGAATAAGATAATACAAACTACATATATATGCCTGTGTGGACATATCAGAATCACTTCAGTTAGTTTTGATGCTTGAAGAAGGTACTCTTCCCAGTCAGAAGGGAAACTTCATTTCTCTGAGGAAAAATATAGAAATCTATCAGCAGATCTGGAGGTAATGACTTGACCAAATCAAAGTTATAAGGGTGTCAATAAAGACACCAAAATTAAAAAATAAATTCCTCAATTTGCAAGAACACATAAAATTGGAAATGAAATCAGAGAAGCATAAAACAAAGTAGATATGAACAGTGCCAGACTGGGGTTTTTCAGAATAAATGGATTTTCAATGAACTGGATTGGGCTACTTTAGCCTTGGATTATTGTATGAGTTCATAAGAAGAAATAGAATGTCAATATTACTCATTCCAAAGTAATATTTTGGATATAATCCAATAAACAGCAAGTTTATATCTGTTAGAGCTATTGGATATCCAGAGAACTTCAATGGTATACAGCAGCATACATTTACTACAGTTGCAAGAGTGAAAGACTTTTAAAAAAATGACATGGATATTCAATTCAATATTATTAAATAATATTAATGAATGATAGGAATGCAAATGTTGAAGAAATTGAGAAATTTATAATGACTGAAAATTTGGATTAGGCATAATGGGATAACAGAGTTGCTAGCATCAAACCTGCTTTAAGCAATATTAATATAGATTCTTGCCATGGACTTTGCTGGATAAAACTCATCTAAATCCAAAAATTTCCTAATAGAAACAGAAGATAGAGAAGGGCAATATAGTCAGCAAGGTCACTTCTAGATACAAACTATGGAACATATTTCTCTATGTATGTGTTTGGAGAAATGCACAGAACTATTTTAAAACAGGCAACCATACAAATATTTTTAAATAAATTAATATGTGCGGTCAAACATACTGGTAAAACATTAAAAGTTAAAAATCCACTATGAACCAATAAGATCCCTGGAGGTCAAAACATAAGATTAATACAAGAAAGAGACTCAGTCCACCTAACTTATGTAAAACAGAATCCAGGGAACTAAAAGAAGAGAGAAGAAATATAGCAAAAACTGGAGCAGAAAATCACATTCCCAAAATTTTAAAAGGAAAGATCTAGGTGGTTTTCAGAACAAGCTATATAATCAAATTAAAAAGGAAGATGAAAGGTTTTGGCAACAAAAAAAATATGACTGACTTTGAACAACTTTGAACATCAAGCAAGAAAGGATAAGGAAAAGTATCTCAGTAAAATGCCAATAACTTGTCAAATATTAGAAAAAGGAGAGATTTTCTTAAAGAAAGCTAGAGGAATCACAGGAAAAATTACCCAAGAGTAATTATAGAAGAGATCTAATAGAGGAAAAATATTGAAAAACTATCCTGAAACCCTTTTCAAATAGAATTATAGAATGACAAACGTTTGAAGAGAAAGAATATATTCAGGAATCTATTTCACTCAAAAAGAAAAATATGACAGGCAGTAAACCAGCTGTCAAATACCCAGGCACAGATGTGATACCTACTGAACTATTTAAAACTGCAGCATAAAAACAAATATATCAATATCAATAAATGTGGTATAAGAGTGCACAGTCTAGAAGTTGAATAAAATAAACAATGGTGAGAAAATACAAGAAGGATATTTTTTTCACCTTGGTGGCTGTGGGGCAGCATGGTGGCTCATAGATTTAGACCCTGGGCTTGTTGGCTGGAAAATTGGCAGCCCACGTTTGAGACCCAAGCTCCAGGTGATGAAGTGAGTTTCCATCCTTGCCCCAGTTCCTGCCAACGTAGCAGTTTGGAGGCAAATGTGAGTAGATAAGGTACCACTTTGGTGGGAAGGTACAGTGTTGTGTGACATTACGCTGGCCACATGACTGGAAATCTATTCAGACAGTGCTGTTTCAGTGCTCCTTGAAACAGAGATGAACACCACACCCTATAGTTGGCAATGACTTGCAGAGTAAAATCTACTGAGACTCATTTATCTTTCATTGGCTACCGCTATCTCTTTCATCATATAGATCAGGGCTGTCAAACTCATGGCCCCACGAGCCAGATGCATCACATGCTGGCCACATCTATGCCCGGTTTAGTGAAGGGGAAAAAAGTCCCAGATACATCAAGTGATGCTGCCATGAGTTTGATACTTTTGATGTAGGTGATCTCAGGCTGTTGAATCTATTAAACCAAATGCAAACCAAAAAATCTGATAGCTCTTCTAAGGCAGACCTATACAACTGGCAACCCGCAGGCCAGATGAGTCGCATGCAGGCCATGCTATCTCCAACTCCACAAAGGCAAAAAATATCACAATACAACACGATATGTGATGTGAAGCGATTGAGTTTGACACCTGTGCTCTAAGGAGTTTGTAAAATGAACGTCCTGTAATAACTGAATCTGGAGATTCTGATTCAAAGGATTCAGAATAGGGAACATCAGCACACAAAAATGCACATTCTACCCTTATCTGTGTCAGGGTTCCAAGTAATACATCCCAGTTCAATAAGAACTCTTGAGGCAAGCAAGTTCCTCAAAGAACATTTTTATTAGGACATATCAAATTGGCATATTCCTGGTGGAAAACCGGCTCTAAATTGGTTTTTCCCCCAATTAAAATTAAAACCTTATCACTTCCCCCCAGAGTCTCAATCACATGGTCCAATCAGCATACACCCCAGTTTCTAGATGATCACAGTCTCCACCCTGCAAACACCTGCACAAACATCCTTAATTCCCAGGGGAAATAATTTTATTTTGACTACAACACCCCAACTAATCTCTACAACCCCCTCCCTGGCCCCTTTTACTCCAGGCTGTGTCAACCTTGAAGCAGTGAGGGGAAAAAAACCCTCCCTAGAGACTACAAAAAATAAAATGGCCACAGTTGAGCCAATTTCAGGCTTGATGATCTGTTCAGTATATTTTACACTGAATGCATTATGTATTATTAGAAAATTTGTCAGAATCAAAAGATAAGGTTGAAATACTAACAAATCTGAGATATTTGGAAATATGTTTGGCCACTAGATAGGCTGAAAGGTAGATAGATAATATTTATCATTTGTATCTGGCAGTGGGGTGTGTGTGTGTGTGTGTGGAAGCAAAAGAATAAAAATGTTGACAAATACTGTATATCATCACATCATCAGGCCAATTATGCAATTTACATACTTCCATCCAGACATCAAGACATGTTTACATAATCACACGATTTGCATCATAATGCCAGGAACCATATCACCAATTTAAAAAAAAAAGGTTTCCTTTAATTAAATAGAATAGAAAAGCGGAAAAGCAAAGTACAAACTGTAAGGAAACCGAAACAAAATGCCATTGTTTTACGCATAGTGGTTTGTTAAGGATACCTTTCAACAAATTTTTTTTAATCTCCTGCTGACTGCCTGGACCAGTACCTGCAATTATCCTGACACTATTTTTCACAAGCAGTTTGCCATTTCCTTCTTCCTAGGACTGAGAGTGAATAACCAGGTCAGTGTCATCAGGCTGGCTGTGTACCAGTGGTGGGTTTCAATTTTTTTTAGAACTTCTTCTGTAGGCGTTGCCTGCTTTGTGGGAGTGGCTTGCCAGTCATGTGACCGGGTGAGAGTGGCTTGGCAGTCATGTGACTGGGTAGGCATGGCCAACTTGTAAAATGTGGTGAAACTCACTTAACAATGCTCTTGCTCAGCAACCAAAATGTTGGCTCAGAAATTCTGGCATTTGAAGCACACAAGTCTTAAAGCTGTCAAGTTACAAGACCCATGTACCCCTAACCCTATCGGAAAAAAAATCCCAGGGGTGTTCAAACTTGACAGTTTTAAGATTTATGGACTTCAACTCCCAGAATTCCTCCTCCAGTCATGTTGGCTCAGGAAATCTGGCATTGAAGCACGCACGCCTTAAGGCTGTCAAGTTACAAGACCCTAGGACCCCTAACCCTTTAGAAAAAAAAACCCCAGGGATGTTCAAACTTGACAGCTTTAAGACTTTAAGGTTTAGATAGGACTCTTAGAGGCGGGTGGGGTGATTGGTAAGCCAGCCAATCAGTGAGCGGCAGGTGGGGCAAGCATGGTGCGGATGGATGGGCGGAGGGAGGGAGCAGAAACTGGTTCTAAACGGCACAGTAGATTTGTGGAACCTCTTCTACAGAAGAGGTTAGAACTGGCATGAACCCATCCCTGCTTTGTACATAAAGCAGGACTAAAACTTATTGTTCTTAGTTTCTAGTCTGATGCCTTTAACCGACACACCAAAGTTTTGGGAATTACTGTTATAAAAATTGTCTGTTGTTTCTGGGCAATTGTCCATGTAATGTCCATGTAATGCCAAGAAGTCTAAATAGAATATTTTCCATTTTTCATGGAAGGCTATACGTTGGATTTGCATACATTGACACAGGGCTCTGATATAATGAGGGTGTTTTACTTTATTATTTATTTATCACATTTGCAAACTGCCCAGTTAGTACTGTACAGTACACTCTGGGCACTATAAAACAAAAAAAGTAAATAAGAACAAAACTAAATATATAACAAAATACAGGTAGTCCTCTACTTACAACAGTTCATTTAGTGACTGTTCAATGGCCCTGAAGAAAGGGACTTGGGACAATTTTTCACAGTTATGGCCTTTGTGGCATCCCCATGTTCATGTGATCAAAATTCAGATGCTTGGCAACTATTTCATATTTATGACCATTGTTCTGTCCCAAGGTCATGTGATCACCGTTTGATACCTTCTGACAAGCAAGTCCATGGGGAAGCCAGATTCACTTAACAACCAGGTTATTAACTAATCAACTGCAGTGATTCACTTAACAACTGAGGCAAGAAAGATTATAAAATGGGGAAAAACTCACTTAACAAATGTTTCCCTTAATAACAGAAATTTTGGGCTCAGTTGTTGTCGTAAGTCGAAGATTACTGCAGTACTATACAATAATTATTTGAACTCAGAATGATGGTTATAATACCTCAAGATCAAAGGCATCCTGTAAAATGATGCCTTGATAAATGTTAAAGGTGAATGGGCTAACCGTATCTCCCTGTGGCCACCACCACTGAAAAGGTCCTGTCATATGGCTTATATTCTATCTATCTATCTATCTATCTATCTATCTATCTATCTATCTATCTATCTATCTATCTATCTATCTATCTATCTATCTATGGTACAGAACCCCCATTAGCCCTTCCCTTGCTGTCCAAGTCAGACAGGGAGAGTCATATTTGGCAGGATGGCTCTTGATAGATCCTGCTACTGTGCTTTATATAGCTTTGAAAATACAGTAACAATCCACACTTTGTACTGGGTTCTGAAGGCTTCTGGAAAGCATCACAGCAACTTTCACATTAGTGTTACTCTACAATAGTGGGATTATCATTATTACTACAATTACACTATTAATACTATTACCAGTCTAATGGCAGAAAGTGAGAAGGAACTAAAGAGCGTCTTGATGCGGGTGAAGAAGGAGAGTGAAAAAGTTGGCTTGAAACACAACATTAAGAAAACTAAGATCATGGCATCCAGCCCTCTCAATTCCTGGCAAACAGATGGGGAAGAAATGGAGATAGTGACAGATTTTATTTTCCTGGGCTCTAATATCATCACAAATGGGGACTTCAGACAAGAATTTAAAAATCACTTGCTCCTAGTGAGGAAAGCTATGACAAATCTAGACAGCATACTAAAAAGTAGAGATATCACCCTGCCAACAAAAGGGTGTATAGTCAAGGCTATGGTTTTCCAAGTTGCAATGTATGGCTGTGAAAGTTGGACCATAAGAAAGGCTGAAGAATGGAGGCCTTTGAACTATGGTGCTGGACAAGACTCATGGGAGTCCCTTGGACTGCAAGGCAATCAAAGGTAGTCCTAGAGGAGGTCAACCCTGATTGCTCTTTCGAAGGCAAGATCCTGAACATGAAACTCGAGTACTTTGGCCACCTAATGAGAAGGAAGGACTCACTGGAAAAGAATCTAACGCTGAGAATTATTGAGGGTAGAAGAAGAGGATGACAGAGAATGAGGTGGCTGGATGGAGACACCAAAGCAGTGGACAAAAGCTTAAATGGATTGGGGGTATGGATGGTAGAAGACAGGAAGGCCTGGAGGAATGTTGTCCATGACTTCACAACTAACAACAACAACATTAGTGGATTTGGGCTTTTAGAAATTTGGATATGCCATCCTGTAGTAGCTTCAGCTTCCAATTTGTCTCCAAAAGCAGGATCATGTTGTGATGAAATTCTTAACAGACCTTCAAAATGAGGGCATAAAGGAAGCAGCAAAAAACATGGTTACAGAGATTCAAAGTTTGCTCATCTTTAATTATACTAAATTGAACAAACAGCTACATTGGTGAGATTTCAAGATTCTGATATATTATCTACTGACAATAAAGATCTTTATAGAAACCCAAGTGGTTCTTACTTCTTGACCTTGGAAGGCTTGACATGCAGAGAATGAATTTTAATATTCAGGTTCAAGATGATGGATTCATTTTCATTTGTAATTATGTTATTTTAATTGACTGCTCAAGGTGACAAAACCTCCAGGGTTATAGGTGAGTGATAATGGTATTGAAGTCGTATGTTGTGGAAATACCTGATAGGAATAAAAATAGTTTGAATATGAATATATATATATATATATATATATATATATATATATATATATATATATGTATGTATGTATGTATGTATGTATGTATGTATGTATGTATGTATGTATGTATGTATGTATGTATGTATGTATAGAGAGAGAGAGAGAGAGAGAGAGAGAGAGAGAGAGAGAGAGTTAAAAAGCAATAATACGAACTAACAAACTAATTTAGAACAGAGTAAACAAAAAAAGAAAAAAATAACAAAAATATCTAAAAGTGCAAGAAAAGAAAATATAAGTACAAAAAGATATAATGAAAAACATAAAAGTATAAAGAAATATCTTCTGATATAAATACAATTACTTTTTAATATCTCTCTAATAGTTATAAATACAATTATACATACAATTACATTTTAATATAATTCTAATTTTACATCATATGTAACTCTCTTCTGCCTATTTATCCAGTTTAATCATCACAACATAAATCACAAGTTCATTTTTCTTCCATTTTAGTCAAAATGATCATAATGGGTTTCCAGTCCCCAATTAATGTAATGTAATGTAATGTGTTTTTCTCTAATCAAAAAAGTCAATTGATCTACCTCACAACATCTGCCAGATTCACGGAGCATTTCTCCATGTTGGATATCCATCTTTGTGCATATAGCATACTAAAAGGAAAAGGTCTGGTTTGAATGGAATATTTAAAATCCTCGATATTAATGTACATAACTGAATCCAAATTTTAAAAACTTTTCTACATGTCCACCAAGCATGATAAAATGTCCCTCATGTTCACATTCTAACATACATTTGAAATTTCTTTACACGCTATAGATAATTTCTAATGGAGCCAACAATACATCAGTTTATTTTTTAAAAAAAATCTTTAAGATCCAAACACAATGCTCAGCCCTATTAACCACGTATTTCCCCATTGATTCATCTGTATATTACATTCTTAGCCCAATCTCCTATTTTGAAACTTCAAACACTGCAAAATACTGTTGGCTGAGATGTCCATGGGGAAGCCAGATTCACTTAACAACCAGGTTACTAACTATTCAACTGAAGTGATTCACTTAACAAGTGAGGCAAGAAAGATTATAAAATGGGGGAAAAAACTCACTTAACAAATGTCTCCCTTAATAACAGAAATTTTGGGCTCAGTTGTGGTTGGAATTCGAAGACTAATGTAGTACTATGCAATAATTATTTTAACTGAGAATAATGGTTATAATACCTCAAGATCAAAGGCATCCTGGAAAATGATGCCTTGATAAATGTTACAACTGAATGGGCTAAATGTATCTCTGATGATAAACATGTTTCACCGTGTGGCCACCACCACTGAAAAAGTCCTGCCATATGGCATATACTCTTGTTGGCTGAGGAGTGTCTGTATGAGTGTGTGTGCATGCATGTACGCATGCTCTTCCTGAGGGAGGAGCTGAGCCAGAACTCACCACCAGTGTATATCACTGAAAGAGATTTCTTTCATGTACATTTCCACAGTGAATAAGAATTCTAGCATCAACAAAAACAACCAGATGGGAGATGGCAAAAGATGCTTCAATTGGATCCTTTAAGTTTTACATATCCAGCTGAACAGAATTTGTCTCCCTTTATCTCCTTGGACAGCAACCCCAGGTCAACTCCAGGTTAACTATCCAATGCTTAAGTTCTGCCCTGTTACTTTAAAAAATGTTAAAGGGGGGAAAGATATTTTATATTTCTGTCAACATTCACTTCCCTTCTCTGACACTCCTTAGGAATGAAGTCTAAATGCCAGCTAGGAATCTAGTATTCAGGTAGCCAATTGTTTAGTCTTTTAAGAATTGTATCACACTGACTGCTAATATTGGTGGATTCCCCACCCCACGTCCATTCACGTTGTGATTCTCTGTCATATCACCAAAATGATGGACAGCAAGACTAAAGAACAACAGGAGATGTGCAGAAGACAACTAGCTCTTTCATCATAATAGGGTGAAAAAAAGCCACAGAACAATCCAGAGCATCTTCCTTTTGAACAAGAAAAGAATTGATTAGAAAGAAAGCAAACACTAAAAAAAGAATTGCAGTCTTAGCGGGAGGGAATTTAGAAAAAAAAATGCTACTAGTCAAACAGAAGAAACAAAGAAATCTACAGCTGGACACCTGTGGGATTTGAGAGAATGTAAGCAGCAGGAGAAGAGAAAAGGGAAACAGAGAGAAGGGAAAAGACAAAAACTTGAAAAGGAATATTAAAAGGGATTTTTTTAAAAACCAATTAAAGGTGTCAGAATATTTGATAATAAGGGCCACGATCTAAAAAACTTCTGAAAGGTTAGATTGAACTGCTGTATAGGGCTAGGCATTTTTTTTTACAGATACTCACTAAGAGCTTTAAGCGCTCCAGAAAATATGAGGCATTAAAGATAGATGGGGGAAAATATAACTTTGCATATATTTAAGCTACTGTTCTGGAGTTAAAATGAACATGAGCAAAAGCTTTAAACTGAGGAAAGGATCTTTCTCCTTTCCTGACAAAGTCAGTAATTCATTAAATGAGAAAGAATAGAGTGAATTAATGGCGGGGGGGATCTCTTTTTTATTTTATGTAGCAATGGATTCTCACCACAGCACCATTAAAGCTTACTGTGTGATGTTATTACTACCTGACTGTATTATGTATTATATTTCACATGTAATTCCAGAATTTCTATTTTACCAAAGATAGCAAAAGGTTGGCAAAACAGGTCTTGATGACAATTCAAGAAAATTATTTTCCTGAACCAGATGTCTTTCTAAACTAGGTGCCTTTCAGCCTAATGTGGGAATAACAATATTCTAAATTCTCAATCAGTAGCAACCCCAATTGAAGGGCACAGTTTTTGACAAGACTGTTCTGTTAGATAGATGTTATTCTGAGTAAGACACAATCATTTGTATTTGCAGGGCTGCAAATAATATGCACAAACATAGGGGTATACATACAAAGACTGATACCCACACATGTACACATTTTCTTTTCTTTCACAACACACATATTTATGACATACAATGTACAATGCGCTCAAGATAATAACAAACGTGGGTGCTTTTGCTGGCAGGAATACTTTTTGTCAGATAGATGCTTCTATTTTTTTTCTTTTTAATTATTTATAAAATTATAATTTATCATGTTAAGCATCATTAGTAGTTGCTGTATACACAATACTTACTGGCAGGGCTCCATTAGATATTAGAGACTTGTGTCCCTTTTGATTAAAATAAATGAGCTTTAGCTTCATTTTATTTTTAGCTCCCATTTGAACAGCAAAATAACAATTCTTTTGGTAATGGTAGACTCAGATTAGAAATAAGATGATATAATTGATATTGTTAGCCATAACTGACTTGAATACAAAGGCAAAATATACATAAATAATTGAAATTTTTGATAAGTCATTTAAGATTTGTACTGTTTTTAATGGGGAGTCATAGAGAAATTCTTTATCATTAAATACAGATATTCTCTATCTAATCCAATACCCTTTTGATATGCTGGACCAATTTCCATCATTTCAAAGACTATATTAACTGGCAAATAAATGGCAAACCTTTTGACATTTTTTTTCCGCTTTCATTCTGAGTCCACCAAAAGTGAATCTATTTCAAATATTCAAATACATATATACACCAGTCTTTCTGTCTCATGACATTTGTCATTCATTTTTACTCTACAAATTTCCACTATGTGACTTCATTTCCCAATTTTATATTTTGCTTGGAAAGAATCCAAGCATTCAAACATTTTAATTAAAAACAATTCCCTACAGTTAAATGAATCAGCAGATTTGTGCACCTCCTTAATTTTAGCCTAAATGTTGCAACAGATGCTGATCTTCCAGTCTCGATAGGGAGTAGATTCTACAATTGGGAAAGCATAATTACAGCAAGCACCAGCTCCTGCTGTCTCAAAGTTATACTTAGGGCACGCTAAATAGTCTGCCTGTTTCAGTCTTCAGTGAATGGCTGGGGCCTTTGGTGATAAAAGATCAGTGAAGAGTGCCTTATGACACTATGCAGAATCCTAACAGCATTGTAAAATTCATAATCCAAGCAGACATATGCCATCTTCATACACTGAAGAACAATTAAAGCCAAGCCAATAAGAAGAGTAAGCAAGTATAACACAACTAATGTGAGGTAGACATATGATTGCTCTTCCAAAATGCTTCTAGGTAGGATGCATCATTATCTTTTCCCCCTTCTTCTTTATTTTTTCTCTCTCTTTCATTCTTTTTCATAACTGAGGATGAATTAAAGAATTCTAGAAGATAACGTCAAACCTGACTGGCTTTCTTCTTCAGTCACTTAAAAATATAAACTTATTGTTGGCTTTTTCTTTGGTGTTCAGGAAAGATTCAGAGCAGAATAACAACATTTGACAATCATTGTAGCAGCTCAGAAAGGGAGTAAAGTTGACCAAAGTTACCACTAACGGAGAATAATAATAACTCTGTAATACTACTTCTTAGCCCTTGAAACTTTGAGATACATTTAACATTGGAGTGTAACACAAGGACTCTCTGATCCTGAGATAGTTACTTTTTAGGTCCTGAGGATGAAGAAGAAGATGAGCAAGAAAACATGTATTCTGTAATATCAACCCCTCTTGCAGTTTGAAGCATATAACCCAATCATACCCTACTATCACCACTTCCAAAAGGGAGGACTTTTTTTAGGCATTTAAACAAATGGACAATCTGTGGTTAATTTGATTAAAAATACCCAAAAGGAAAAGGAAATGTTTCTTTTAATTTGTGGTACTTATGTGCAAGATCAAATAGGAGTATATGGACTACGGAAGGCATGCTGATAAACAGACAAGATCTTGATCATCAATGCTCCATAGAATGCTATGGAGAGGGAGCACCAATACAAATTGGGTGGAATACGTGGCTCAGAGAGATTAAGGTGGATCAAAAATGAAAGGCCTCCTGACAAAATCCAATAAGTTTCCATTGCAAAAGTGATTAAACATAGTTTCTAAAAACAATCAATCAGACACTGAAGAAAAGCAGAAATCTGTAAATAAGAAGAGGGGGGAAAGTCCTCCAGTTCCTTGAGTGGATCATAGTTCCTGACTACAGTGCCTCAAAATAATGAACATCTAAATGAGTCCCAATGAAATTTTAGGATTCAGTTCACTCAGTGAGAATTTAATAGGGCTGTGCTAAGCTTTGAAAGTGAGCTTCACTTCAAGGAAGGTTCACCGTGAAGTGTCTCTTCAAAGTGGTGGAATATCCCCTCCCTTTAAATGCAGAACAACTTTGTTGCTTCACCTCATACCACTTTGAGGTATTGTAGTGCAGCTTCAGAAGCTAAAACAGAAGCCTTTCCAGCTCTTCCAATCTCTCCTAGTTATTGGAAGGACTGCATGAGTACTCATATAGTTGTAAACATATATCAATGCAGGCTTTCACAGCGAGCATCAGTTCAATGATGATGAGCTTCTGGGTTAATAGGCATGATCTAATTATTTGGTCACTGGCATTTCTGTAATGCAGAGCAAACCACTAATCCTAACTATTTGAAACAAAGACGTTTGATAAAGCCTTGTTTCCAGCTTTATGCCACAGCAGAATAAAACAGCCCTTAATTAATTAATACCCCTTAGAATATACAGAATTTTCTAGGTCCCTAATATGCAGCAACCTCACCTGATAAGCAGCAATGTTTAGTGGCAAAACATACTCATAAAAAAGCCTTTGGAATGCCTTCAAATTACTCCAACTACATTCATACTCAACCGAAATGGCTGGTTGTGGCTCCAAGTATATCAAATTACATAAACTGAGTTCACATAATGCTAACCCAAGATTTTTTTTTAAAAAAAAATTACTGAAATATTTATTGAATAAGTCATATAAGGTGAAATGTAAGGCATAGTAACTGGTTTGCATTTTGTTCTAAGCCAAAAGGAAACAAATCTCATTATGTCTTAGTAACCCAATCTATTGTAAATATAACATGCTTGTAATAAATGCTCTATATTACACAGATCAATATGGAGATGAAGCTTTAATGATGAGAACCTATTCTGCTACACCTTATAAGGGAAACGTTTATGGCATATATTCTCACTTTGAGTATTAATGTTATATTTGGATCACACAACTGGGCTTTTTATTACGATTTATACATATTTCAATAGTGCTACATGTATACAATATTTTTTCATGAAATTATATTGAATTTAACATTTTTAAAAAACAATGTTTTACAAGATACTAACGAAGGACTGAAAATAAAATAAAATCCTCAAAATGTAACTGTCATACATAAAAAAAACTATTTTATTGGGGACATTTAGAAGTAATATATATATATATATATATATATATATATATATATATATATATATATATATATATATATATATATATATATATGTTTATATATTTATATATAAGTTTATATATTTATATAGTTTATATATAAGTTTATGTATATATATATTGATAGTCTGGAGTTTTAATAATTACATTTTCATTATAAGTTTAACAAAGTTAGTAATGTCTTTTGCACTACTGATGTTCTTTCTAGACACTCTGTGATAATAGAATTTATAAAATTTTCCCATCAAATTAATTATTTTTTTACATACGTTTACATTCACACCTAAGAGAAAATCTTCACTATCTAACCATACATTTGTTCTTTCATTAGAACAATATAAGAACAATATAAGGCATGTTACTACAATAAACAATAAATAGTTTCAATTCTTTGTACAATTATCTAATATTGTTATTTGTATGTCTGCATGTGTATGTGTATTCATTTCTAATACCCTTATATAATTATCAAGCTTGTTTAACCTATTTTGTTTTGTATATATGAATCCTATATTTCATTATATTTATCCATACAAACTTTATATCTGTAGGCAATACACTCATAAGTAGCAAGAAAAATCAAGTCTTCAATCCATTTACTAAACCGGGACATTTATTTTTTATTTCAATGTTGCAATATCAGTCTTTTGGCTATAGTCCATGTCCATTGTCCAATTGTCAAGAATTTGTTAGAATTTAATGGGAATCTATTACACCTATAGAGAAAAGGATTTTCTAGGGCAGCATTTTTTGGAAATTCAAGAAAGACAATGCTTTCTTAAAACATATGTTTTTACAATCTGTACTTAATAAGTTTTGAGAAAAATAGTGGCCTATATAAATGAGATCATGTGACAAAAATTATTTTTTTTCAGACGATAATATTCTCAATTACTTGATTACTATGTAGATGCCAAATTATTATGTATTAACTATTTTCTCTTTCTAAACAGGAAAGCACTGTTTACTTGGCAGAAGTGAAAGCCTTCAGAGGGGTGAGAAGATCTAATTGTGTATTAAATTTCTCTGCATTTGAGGAGATGTTAAAAATGAGGTTTTAGTAGAACTAGCTCAAATATAATGATTGTTTAGAACAGCAGTTCTCAACCTGTGGGTCGCAACCCCTTTGGGGGTCAAATAACTCTTTCACAGGGGTCGCCAAAGACCATATGAAAACACATATTTTCGATGGTCTTAGGAAACGAGAAACCTACATGCCAGTGTTTGGAGCCAGGGGATCGGCGGTCGCTGCCTTGCAAAAGGAGGGGCTATCTGACAGGAGTGGCGGTGCGAAGACAGCCAGCTCCCAGCCAATTGTGACATGAGAGGCACCGGCAGGTGGATCAGATGGCTGTGCTTGACGAGGGGAGGGGAGGGGGAGAATGGGAGCACATGACCGCCGGTGAGGCAACACCCTGAGAGGTGGCCAGGCCAGGCTCGGTGTCCAACTGCAAGGAGAGGGGAGGGGACACTGGGAAGAAGGAGCTGAGAACCTAGGTGGAAAAGATGGTGATGATGTCCCTTCAGTCCACAGCTGCCTTCTCCTCAGAGACTCGGAAGTTCATGCGGGTGCTCTGATTCAGCTGGCTCCAGACATTCGGATTTTCCCTTTTCTGTAAAAACCTCCTTTCATTCACAAGGAGACCCACCTTCATTTCCTTCCCATGATATCTATGAATGAATGAGTAGTTGGAAAACTTGGGAGCGGGAGGATTCCAGGAGTTTAGGGACGGAGGGGAAAAAAGGTAGCTGTCAGTAAACATCTTCAGCAGCCACTTTGGAAAAAAATAAAGCACTACATCTTTTTAGTTTTAAGTTTTAAGCTTCCATGCTTAGAATAGAATGGAATGGAATAGGAAAATGGAATGGGAATGGGAATAGGAGTGAAATAGGAATGGAATGGAATGGAATGGAATGGAATAGAATAGAATAGAATAGAATAGAATAGAAATAGAAATAGAAATAGAAATAGAAATAGAAATAGAAATAGAAATAGAAATAGAAATAGAAATAGAAATAGAAATAGAAATAGAAATAGAAATAGAAATAGAAATAGAAATAGAAATAAATAGAAATAGAAATGTTTATTGGTGAAGTATGATAAGACAAACAATGAATTTGTCTCAAATGCACCAATGTGATGTACAATCACGGTGTACATATAAACAGCAAGAATAGGTCATCGGTCCTAATAATAGTTACAATCATTAGTTACAAACAACAATTGATATATCGTAAAGAACCAGTAGGACAAGATGAAAAATAGGAGGGGATATCCAACCTAGTACTGTATTTCTCTTTGACCCATTTTCTTTCTTCTCTGTTTTATTTTTATTTTGTTACCAACTGAAATATTTCATGGACTTTTTGTAACAAGGTTAGAAGTTATATTTATATTATATTATGTTATGTTATGTTATGTTATATTTATTATTGTTAGGTAAGCTCCTCGTTGGGAGAGTGAGTGCATTCAGAGAAGCGTTGTGAGAGTAGTGTTGGAGAACACACAAACCAGCATACAGAGACACTGCAGTTTAAATAGGCTTTTACTTTCGTGGAAATAGAGGTATCAGAGCCCATCAAACAGTCCATGACATACACAGATAAGCAGTCAGTCATCAGCGTTTTTCAGTTAAGGGATAATCCAAATAACATAGTCCAGTATCATATAAACAGTCTGGTACTCAAAGTTTGCTAGCAGTTGCAAAACTTACAATAGCTCACGCTGATCACTATATGGCACTTCGAACAGCCAGCTTCCAAACACTCGGATCAGATCAGCATCTAACAGAGATTCTGGCTCCCTCTTATGGCCGATTGAGGAAAACAGCACCCAATCACATTTTCAGCATGATTTAAAGAAACAGGTACAGCATTGTTACATGATTTATATATTCCCAAACCAACTGTTAAATTATATTCTTAACAATAATTAATATAATATAATATAATATAATATAATATAATATAATATAATATAATATAATATAATATAATATAATATAATATAATATAATATAATATAATATAATATAATATAATATAATATAATATAATATAATATAATATAATATAATATAATATAATATAATAATATAATATAATATAATATAATATAATATAATATAATATAATATAATAATATAATATAATATAATATAATATAATATAATATAATATAATATAATATAATATAATATAATATAATATAATATAATATAATATAATATAATATAATATAATATAATATAATTATATATATAATTTTCATTAGCAAACCATTTCACAATATATAATTATGTATTGTTTTTGCAATTAATCACTATGCTTTAATTATGTTCAATTTGTAATAATGAAAATACATCCTGCATATCAGATATTTACATTACGATTCATAACAGTAGCAAAGTTATGAAGTAGCAACGAAAATCACTGCAACATGAGGCATTGGGAAGGTTGAGAACCACTGGTTTGCAAGCTATTGCACTTATCTAAGAATAGTTTATTTCAGTTTGTTCCTTTTTGGAAGAAATGGTAAGATAAATTTGGAAAAAAAAATGCCAATACTCCAGTATTACTTAAAAGACGCAGAGAAGTTCCTGAAATGTCTTTTCATTGTTTCAGGTTGTTTGCTTATTTATATCAGAAATTTTATGGTGAATCAGAAATTTACAATTCTATCCTTATCTGATCAATGAATTCATTGGCATTTAGTCTGAAGGAAAGAAGCTTAAGCAAAACGAGTCAGTACATTACTGAAGAAAAGGAACTTTGTACCAATGGCTATTTTGCATTATCTGCTGTACATCCATTGGTTGTCCTCTTAAGCTTTTCCTCTTCTTCATTGAAAATGTTTTACAATAAACCCTGAGCAAAATGAAAATTAAATCGATATAACATTTGTCACCCTTATTAACATGTGCAGAATTTAGGACTGCTTTATTTATTATTTTCTGGGGATATTAAAGAAAAGGATGGTTAAATTATTTTTTCTTTGTTTTCAACCATCACTCATCCATAAGAGCAATAGCACTGAAAGTTGCATACCACTCCACAGTGCTTTACAGCACTCTCTCTTTACAATGTCATCATATTGCCCTAACAATCTGGGTTTTCATTGTACTGACTTCAGAAGGATGAAAGGCTGAGTCAATCTGAATCTTGATCAAATTCCTGACTGTGGGCAGAATTAGCCGGCAATTCTGCATTCTAACCACTGTGCCACCACAGTTAATATCACTCTAATAATTCCTAAATGTAGAAGTTTCTAGGAATGGCTCGATAGGCAGGATCAGCACTCTCTCCAGCTTTTCTCAGTTTAATAGATGATGGAGAGAGTTGTACATAGAAGTAGAAGGACCTCTTCCATTGCCCTACATAACCCTCCTCCAGACTGAGGACATATAAGAAGAGCAATTCTGTCCTAATTGCATTAGATATGAGTTGATGGGAATAATTTTTGGCAGGCTTTCAAGAATCTATTATATTGCCCTACTTGTTGAATATGAAATGCAAGCAATAAAAGGTTCATTACTACAGCAAAGAATAAAAGATTTGTTACTACAACAGGGAATATTCACTGATTCACATATAATTTGTTTGTAACTTAAACAGCAAAATGCAGAAGAGGCAGTATATTACATATAACATAGTCTGGCCTATACAATGGTTTCTCCTATATTTGTTTGTAGTTCCAGGCTTCACAATTAAAAAAGGAGAGTGATAAATTAGATCATGTTCAGAGAAGAACTACCAAGATGGTGAAGGTCTGAAAACCAATCCATTGACAGACAGTTTGAAAAGATATGTCTACATTTAGCCTACAGAAAAGATGACCAATGGGACATACAATAGCAATTTTTCAAACATCTGAAGAGTTATCTCATAGAAGAGGCAGTGAACTTAATTTCTATTGTCCCAGAAGGCAGAACCACAAATAACAGGCTAAATTTCAAGAAAGCAACTTCAGGCTGGATTCTGAGAAATTTCCTGACTGTATGAACTGTCACCCAATGAAATGGACTGTCACATGAAGAGTAAAGATTTCTTCTTCACTAAAGGTCTCCAGAGGCTGAATAGTCATCTATTAGAGACGTTCTAGTGGATCCTACATGAGGAATGGGAAGTAGGAAATTAGACTCTCTAAACTCAATAATCCTCTTTCAACTTTATGATTCTATATATATGTTGTTCAAAAATATCCCACCTACATATTTTAGCTGTTTGACGCGATAAACATTAAGTTCCTTTTACAAATGCAATCCAATTCATAGCCAATGGAAACTAAAAGAAGGAAAGAATAGATGAGGGCAATGTGAGGAGCACAAAAGAGCCACACCATTCAGAAATCATTGGCTTATTCAGAATGACAGAAACTGTAAAATGGAAATCTTCCTTTCTTAGATAAATTACACTTAGCGGACCTATTGTCAGTGAACATAAAATGAAACAGGGAAGCAGAGTAGAAAGAACTAAAAGAAACTGTAAGAAAACAGGACAATCTACACATATTTAAGACTTCCATCACAAGAAGATCTCATAAGAAAATCACTGGGAAAAATAGCTTTTGAGAGGTATAATTGATAGGAAAAGCTTTATGGGAAGCTATTATGTCCAAAGCAAGATAATCCAGGGTTCTTGCAGTCTCTCTGTAAGATATGATATGTTGAGAAATTGACCAATTAAGAGGCATCCCATGAGTTGTGTGACTGTAGTAATGAAGCATACTGCCTTTTTTATGAATGCAGAATAAAGATGGACATACATATTGGTGAATGTAGGCCACAGTTTTATTTGACAATTTATAGCAAAGCCCAAGAGTTATGTGAGAATCAGTCAAGATGAGAATAGTCTTATCTCTTTCTTTTCAATGTGCCCTGAAGTATCATTCCACTGTATCAACCTCTAGTCTGCAAACATGCTCTAGTTTCTGTGCAACTCCCTACTCTGTTGGGGGGAAATTTTCCACCTCACCATTTCCAGAAACTTATGTAAAACCTTCTAAGAAACCCTTTATTTCATAATTTTAAAAAAAGTTTTTAGAAAGATAGATTAAAAACTAAGATGAACTATTATCTAAAGCAAAGAAGAAAAAGAAAAGATGAAAGAAAGATAAAAGAGAGTGAGAAAGAGGAAGAGAGAAAAAAGAAAGAAAGAAAGAAAGAAAGAAAAGAAAGAAAGAAAGAAAGAAAGAAAGAAAGAAAAGATTTTTTTGTAATCATCAAATCATATATCATAATTTCATTTTTTTTCTGTATATACAAAAACTCTGTAAGGGTATATTAAAGAAATATATTTTGTTTAAACAAACCTATCAGTTTGGCCATTTCCACAAGTTCTACATTTTCCATTTGAGTTGCTCAAAGTAATCTTTCCTAGAAATCTTTTCCATTCTCTAGATTCCAAACCCCTAAATTATAAATCCAGAGGAACTTCATGAAACTCAAAGTCATCTTCCCATTTTTAATTCCTTATCAACCGAGATCTATTTAAAGTGATTCCAATTTTGAGACTTCAGGGCTAATCTAGAGTAAGTGAAGAAATCTGTACTTGTATCCCAGTACTGAATATTTTAGAAGAGAAAAACAGACATTGTCGGAACTAAGATCTGGCTTAAACAGGCAAGATAGTTCTTTGTGCGTTAATTTTAAAAAGTCAGAACTTTTCCTATGGAGTCTTTCTCATTCAAAAACAGCTGCCATGCTTTTCTCTCCACTACACACAGTTTTGGAGCTGGGAATGAGGAAATAGTATTGCTTTTTTCATTTTAATGGCTTAAAATAATGGTTTTTGTTTTATTTTGTGTGACTTAGCATTTAGCAATGTGGAATCTTCAAGCATTGTTCTATCTTAATAGACTACATTGTAAAGAAACTACAATGTTTTGAATGGTTTTATTTCAAAGAAGACATTAAATATATTTCTGTATAATTCAGTGTTTTAATTATTAAGAACACTTTAACTGTCAGTTCTGTTCATGGAAAATATATTAAAAAATGAAATACCTTGTCTATATACTACTAACACTCTGTTTGTTCCTTGTAACCTTCAATTATCTGCATCATAGGGCAACAATTTTTGAATCAAAAACCAACCTCAATTGGTACCTCAAATACATTAACTTAAAGAATGTGTACAAAGAATGTGCACTTAAAGAATGTGTACAAAATCCTACTCCTGTAGTATTGAAATTTCAAGGCTTATCAGACCAGTTTTATTCACAAACATATGGCCATTGCAGTATCACCATAGTCAGCCATGAGCACATGATCACAATCTCTACCAACTTCCCACAAAGTCATTATGGAAGTTGGCAGCAAATGAAAAGTTTCTCCTGCTCCCAGTGCTATTTGGCCAACTTGTGGTCATTCTTTTTAAGTGACTAAATATTAAAAAAAATGAACCAATTGGTCATATGTTATCTAATTAATTAACAAAGCCATTGAATATCCCTTAGTAAATTATTCTAAAGCACATTTTAACAATGTTTGCTTAACTTTGACTTCTGAAATGATTGAGTGAATGAATTAAATAATATAAATAAGTTCTCTTCTTCACAAAACAAATAATTCCATAAAGTTACCGTAAAGATTTCCCCACTATCATTCCTATTTTACCTAGATAATTATTTCATGTTACCTTAAGACAGTACTTCTCTTATTCGTCTGGTTGCTTGAATGATAAAATTTTCCAGTATGAGTCTGCAGGCTGTATTTCTTTCAACACTTTATAGAAGTACAGTTATAGCTGTAGATCATTATGAAGAGACAACATAAAATAGACAAAGCCTCCAAAGATCAACCAACCTACTGCAAAACTGCTGTATCGTTCAATTAATATTATTTTTATAGCCACCAAAAGGCAGGCACAGTTTCTTTCATGACTCTCTTGTTAGCACGATCCTCCCACATAGTACCCAATTATTAAGAATCCCTATCCACATTTACATTGCTCTCCAAGTTAGAAAACAGAATAATTAGGAAGCTTCTGGAGTGATTAAATAAGAATGCAAGATCAAGCCTAGATTATGCAAACAATGACATAAGGACAATTTGCCATCCTCACTTTTGTTTCCCCCTCATCTGTACTTAAGAACTAACACCCGATACTATGCAGAGCTCAAAAAGCATTTACCAAATCCACCTCATTTTATTTATTTATTATTATTATTATTATTTCAATTTATATGGCCACCGATCTCATCTAAGTGACTCTGGGCAGTTCAAAACAGATAACAATTTTATTATTCTGTTTTTTTTTTTTTGTAAGCCACCCTGTGTCACTTTTGCAAAACAGGCAGCTATATAAAATTGATAAATAAGATCAACTGATCAATCCAATTAAAACAAGTTTAAAATCAATATGGAGATACTCCTCATTTGGTATAGTCCTCATTTTGTCTTTTATGATAATTTGCAATTATGACAGTGATGAAAAATTAAGTTTGCAACCAATTTCTGCATTTACAACTTTTTCAGGTATGTAAAGCAAAGGAAAACTGAATTACAGTGAGATCATTAAAACAGTTGTAGTTTCATTTAGTGACTATTTTGCTTAATAACTGAGTTGACTGTCCTAATTGTGATCACGAAATGAGGACTATCTGTATCATGTATTTAGCACCCTTAAGACAGTTTATTGCAATATACAATAATATTAGGACTTATGTTTTTTTTTCTTTATCTGTTACATATTCATATTTGATGTTTAGTGTGTGGTAAATGTAAAAGAAATTGCAAATATGGAAATGTGGGCTGTTGTTTTTGTTATTGTGAGGGAAATATATAGCTAGGAACACACTTTAAAAGCAGCTCATTAACACTCTGATACATTCCCTTCAGAAACACATGGCATTTTAAATTTTTTTAAATATTTTATTGTATTATTTGTAGGCAGTGTAAATCAACATGAGAAACATATTATAGTTTCCAGGCATTAAATGTTTAGCTAAAAGTGATCATGTCTGTAATATGTACATACTAACCTGGACTAGATCCCACTTGATTAAAAATTGTTTAGTCCTGAGTATGCATGCATACAATTATCTACAAAACCTGTTGACCTATCAGGTAAAGTATACAATAGCTATGTCTCTGAGAATAAACATTCATAAACCCTGTATAGAAGTAAATTAAACTCATATGGCAAGACAGATGCATTTCTCATTATTGAATATTTCCAAGTTGGTTACATACTTGTTTCATTAACTGAGGTACCTAGGGCTAGTAATCAGTTCTCATTGTTTACTCAAAAGTACAGACCATTCTGTGTATGACAATATTTGTATCTATACATGATTGTTTTTTTCTTAAAGTGAATATGGAAGATCATGGCAATGCTTCACACAGATGCCCAAGGCCTTCAAGGAAAAGGGTGTGGCAGACATAGGCACCTTTTTAGAATATTCAGTCAGAGGTATCCAAAGGTTTTTAAAAAAAATCAAAATGGCAGCTGTTACGGTGTGATCAAAGTTTGTCAGTTGTTTATGTGCTTGGAAAATAGCTGGAGCTTCACATTGCCACAGTGGCCTTATGTTTAAAACCAAACCCCATAGTACTCCTGCAACTGTATGTGGAGATTCTCAAGTATCCAAGTCAAAGTTGCCTCAAAGGTGCTTTTTCAAGAAGCAACAAGACTTCCTTTGTTTTTCCTTGAAGACATTGTGCTAATCATCCTCAGAAGCTTCCTCAGTTCTGACTGAATGGTGGAGAATGGAAGGGTCATCTGGATAGTTCAAATGGATGTGAAAGCTTTTGGTCCTTTTCAGCAGTTCCATAAAGTTTCCACTCTCATTTGCACTATTCAGATGAGCCTGACAGAAAAGATAAACTGCCAAATGACCTCAGTGACTCTCAGAAAGAGGGCTAACGACTAGGAATATACTGAAAGAAATATAAATTCTTCCATTCCCCACCATTCAGTCAGAACTGAAGAAGCTTCTTGGATGAGAAGCAAAATGTATTCAAGGAAAAACAAAGAAAGTCCAAGTGCCTCTAGAAAAAAAATCACCTTTGGGTACTTGTGCACTTGTGCATTCCTATAGAAGAAAGGCAATGTTCCCCGAGCTGAAGAAAAGTGCTCTGTTTACATCCCTACCACTATGATGCAGCTTTTAGAATTAAAAGTATTGCACTGCAAATTATGTCCTTTGTCACACTTTTAATCTTTCTATGATCTAGATATTCAGCTACAAAAGCCAGCGGGGATTCTCTCTCTGTTATTTTAATTCATTGATGTTTAGCTCATTAATTACTATCAATCATTGAAAATAATTACCAAAGATGAAATGCAAGGTAAAAAGGAACAGCTATTGTTTGAAAACATCCTGGAAATCAAATGCAACTCTGTGTTAAGGATTCTCTGTCCTGAGCTATTTTGTCTCCCTCTTTACAGTTTCATTTTATTTCCATTTATATTATTTGAATTTTAAGAGTAATTGCTTGACATAATTAACTTGATCTCCTAAGAGAAACAAATTGTTTCATATTGCAACCATGTACACACGTTGCTACAGTAACTTAATGGGATTTTATTCTGAACAGATATTTAAAGCTTTGCCATGCTGTATATTTTCTCTGGAAGCTGAACAAAATCGAGTGTAAACTAGAACAAAACAGAACAAAATAATTTGCTATATATATGACTTTAAGTACCTTATATTCATGGCCTTAAAAGAACATAATCCTTTTAAGGGTTGGGTGTTAAACTTGCAGTGTCATGTTGCTGTCACATGATGGAGCATGACATTTTTCCCCTTCGCAGAGCTGAGGTGGGTGTGGCGTGGGTGTAACACATCCATCCAGTTGTGGGCCACCACTTTGACACCGCTGTTTTAAGGGATGTAGATTATATTAAAACTCAGGGGGGGGTCACAATATTTGCCCTGCAACTCTTCTGTTTATTTTGCAGAATCATTTAGCATCCATTTAAATTGCAAAAAATATAAGTTAAAAATAATGTGTGGATACTCATATAACCTTTACCTCTCATTTCCTCAAGCATTTAGAGGCTTTTAAACACCTTAATGCATTGAGTCTTAAGGTTAAGCAGAAGCTGCTACATATGTTAATCTGAATGTTCATAAAAACCTCCCCAGAACAGGAAAGCATTCAGTTCATGATTTTAAAGCATGGTTGGATCTCCATGATGTCCCCTAATGCCACATTTTAAATTTCTGTTTTTGCAGGTTGACAGAAGAGGAAGACACAAGACAAGAAACCTATGGTACATGCTTGAAAAAGATAGACAAGCACATGGGAAACAAATTAAAAGGGAATTTATGTTGCTGGCTGAATTGAAAGGTTCTGTATCTCAAAAGGTTGAAGATATTATTCTTGTAAATTCTCCAGCATGTCTTAGTAATATTCTTGGAACTATATTCTATCAGGAAAATGAGGACCTTGAAAAATATCAAAATGCAATATTAAGGAAAGGGTAAGATGGATTTTCTTCAAACCCCCCCCCCCTATTTTTTGCCGCACAAAGGCAGACCTGATGAGGTTGTAGAAAAACAATTTCAGTATATTACTAAAAGCTAGTATGTAGGGCTGGCAGATTTCTTATTCTCATGCAGTAGGAGTTCCTTACCAATCTTCTCTTGCCCAAATGCAAATCATGTTGCTAGGAAACAAACGTACTTTCCTGAAATATGAAGCACACATTTTTATATTTGCTTCTATTAAGTTCAGCTCAATTAAGTTGTACCTCTGGGCTAAAAGCTGTGAACTGAACATTTCTACATAATAAATTATAATGGCATCACAGTAAAATAATGGAAAATTTCAACACAGAGGTATCTCATCAAAACTTATCTAAAACTACATTTATGAAGTGTATAGCCAACACGATCTCTAGAAATAATACTATCAAAGTATTCTCAAATATCCAATAGTTTTATAGTTATAGTTGCAAGAGAAAATTCTTAATTATCAGTTAACCAGTTAAGCTTATTTACATAATTTATGTTATCTTCTGTCTGGATTGTATTAGCTTCTTCTGACCATGGTTACAAAATCCAGGTAAGGCCTTATAACAATATTACCAACCTCTCTTTACACCCTACCCCACCACATAATCTCAAATACCAAGGGATTTTTTGTAATGATGTTTAGCACTAAGCATCTTACTCAACTTTATAAAATAGCTCTTCTGTATAATTAGCACATTAGTCACTCTGTACAATAGAGCAGAATGAATTATTCAAATCCTGTTCCCAAACTGCTGCTTGATGGCCTTCTATAAGGGCACATTAAAAAGAGAGAGAAAAGTACAGAAAGAGAAGTCCTCTCCAAGTTGAACTTGGGAACAATAAGAAAGGCAAACTAGGAGATGAAAAGCATGTTGATTGTCCCCTATTTTATGATAATGGTGAAGATGTAAAAGGAGGAAAAAGCTACCGAAGCAAGATCAAGAGTCATTACTTATTAACAGAAAAGATGGGACAGAGGTAATACTGGTCACTATGCTTTAAAGCTCCAATGCAGTATAGGACAGAATGATTGGGTAGTCTAATTAGAAATAAAACCACGAATAGCCTTTTTTTAACAAGCTCCAGGCAGAACACATTTTCCCTGAGCTATAAATTCAGAATACGAATCAAGGGATGCTTGGAACTTCTTCACACAGTATTCTTTTCGGTATACCCATAAAATGCTGTGTGTGTGTGTGTGTGTGTGTGTGTGTTTGTGTATCCATATACATATATATGGATGTATGGATATAGATATGTGATAAATCCATATTTCCAAGAACATTTGAACTATGTGGTGAACTGGAATTGGCAAGAGTATCCATGAAATTTGAGGTATGACCAGGAAACTATGATCTCTAATGGAGAGATCCTCATTAAAAATCAATCTAATAGAAGAGTTTCATTTAGCGAATTTTCATTTCATTCCTGATGAATGTACATTGAAATGTAGAACAGAATAGTATCAAACTGCCTTAAATGGAAAAAAATCTAGAATTCAACAGCCAAATTTTCTTAATACCCAACCAAAACTTTATTGTTAAAAAGTTTCTACAAGATGGCTGAAAGAATTTAACAGGAAAGAAAGCCATAATGGAAATAATGTGTTGGCCTCTGTACAATATTTTGGTTCCCTCTAGTGGGTGATTGAACTAAATCCAACACTGCTGTCCTTAAAAACTAACCACACACAAACACATAACACAAAACATACAGAGAGAGAAAGTAGTGTTTTTTTTAAAAAAAGAAAATCAGGAAAACACATTTCTATGCGTGGGATAAAGAAAAAAACACTCTTCATTAAGATTTAACTGCGAGAACTTACAGCTGGAGTACTGAATTTTCAGAAGTGAATTTGCTTTCACATATTTTATATAGAACTGCTTTGCATACTATTAGTTTTATGTGCTCTTTAAATGACTGAATGTTAACAAACATGTTATTATTCAACTTATTTACTTTAATGCATTTATTGTGATGTTATAAGGGATTCATGTGCCTATTAAATTACTAACGAAAATAATATGGAGATCACAAAAATCTCTTCTGATTTGATATGAGTTTTCTTCTACTGAAATTGTTTGGTAGTTTCTTTTCTATGCCAAGCAAAGGAATTCTCCATGTTTTCTATCCAAGTTTCATTCCATTTAATGAAGGAAAATTTGCTTTCCAAATTCCTTCAGAGGAAAAATACTTTATCATAAATTGTCCTAGGCTGAATGCAACATTTACTGTATGTATGAATGTCTCATCTCTCAGCCCTTCCAATTAAATCCCAAAGAAAGACAAAATACAGGAAGCACCTCCCATTAGATTTCTACCACTGCTTTTAGGGAGATCATCTGCAGAATTCTACTTCCTCTGGAAAAATTCAGAGAAATGATCTACTTATTAACTGTCCATTGGTGGGAGAATTCTGCAAGGTGGCATGCGCCCAGCATTTATTTTCTTTCTTATAGACATAAAAGGCTGCTTTCTATTTGGGCATATCATTGGTTTTTGTAATTCAGTGTCATTTCTAACAGGCTTTTCCCACCTGGGAAAGCTTTAAATGTTCAGTTTTTATCAATCCTGAATCATTGTTTGTGATGGATGGACAAAATACAGGTAAGAGCCCACACAGGAGAAGACTAGTCTGTATCAATCATGAAAAAGCATAGATCCTCCTATTGCCTTACCCTGGAAAATTGACCACAATATCTAACAACATGAGACTGAGATCCTCTCAATGATGAGAAATGTAGTTCAGTATATCAGTCTATACTAACTGAATTCCTCAGATTTTATTTTTGGCAGAAAAGTTTCTATACCACATCTGGAATTACCAGAAATTGAACCTAGATCCTTTTGCATTCAAAATATATGATCTTAACTAAACTATACCTTTCCAATTACTCAAAGTCCACAAACCTGAGCAAATAACAATATATGTACGTACAAATGTATGATGTACACCCATCATGCGTGCATGCATACATGCATGCATCTATCCAGGACACTTTGTTTCAATTGCAACTATTTTAAATACTTCTCAAGTTACACTATTAACTAAACTGACTGTAAATGAAATGTATTATCAATAAAAATTGGAAACATATCTATTCAATTTAATTTCTTTCTTTTGCAGAAAAGGATACATATTGTATGTTAATTGCTTTTCCCTTCCCCACCAAGCTTGTGGCATATTGCAGAATAATAAGTTATAAACAAACTTGCCGCTCTGGATAAGAAGCAAAGAAATTTAATTTGGTGTTCTCAAACTTTAGCGTTGTTAATGGAAAGCTGTTAAAAATATAAAAGTCATGGTGAGAAAGAGATGAATTCAAGGAAAATCACTCATTTCAAATTTTCTATCATTACATTTCTATGTAAACTGGTATCTCATTATATCTATATATTGTTAGAGGAACCATATTAAACACTGTATTCTTTTAAGTTGATATTGACTAGTTGACAAGAATATCTCTTAATGGGTGAGGAATTTTGCATTCTCCCACTGCCTTATATAGATTTAGAAATAAAAAAGGTAGATAATAGGGAAAGAGAACAATTACAGTGACCAAATTTTTTTAAAAAATGTATTGAAAAATATTCCCTTTTACAGAACACAGGCCTGACTATTTATCTATTGTTTGAGGCTGACAGTAGATTTTGGAGCCAGTTCAGGCCCAAATTTGCCACATTTATCACAATATTTAAGAGTTTTTTCTGAATAGACTGTCATGTGAAATTTCTCAAAATTGTTTTCAAAATCGAAATGGCAGTGTCATTATGACAACAGAGAGCAGTGTCTGTTTTCTTCTCTGCGGGATTCTTTATTTGTTTGGGGAAGGAAGATTAGTTAGCTACTCTATTGCCAATAGTTCTTAGAATAGTATAGAATAAAAGCAAGATAGACAATTTAATCCATTTTAATAAGAATAAGGAAAATATTGCATGATCAATTTGCACAAAAGATCAAAGCGGATAAAGATAAAACCTGGCAATAACTTACAACTGGAACTTTGAAAAAGAAATGAAAGGCTTGATTTTGACTGTGCAAGAACAAGCCTTAAAAACTAATTCAAGCACTGTAAGAATTGAAAAATCATCAAATGATTTAAAGTGCAGATTGTGCGAAGAAGCAGAGGAAACAGTAAATCCATGCATGAAGATTGCACAGATTATAAACAGCGACCTAACAAACTTACCAAAATGATTCACTGCAATATCTGTAAACATTATCATTTAGCAGTCAAGAGTAAATTGGTAGGAAATAGAGTTGAAAAAGTAGCTGAAAATGAGGTTAAAGTATTGTAGGGTTTCTGATAAAGTATTGGCTAAGGACATCCCAAATATGTGTGTGGTTAAAAGAAGGAAGAATGGATAATTTATGTGATAATACGCCAGAGGATAGTAGAATATGAGGTGAAGAATTGAAGAAGATCACAAAGTATTAAGATTTGAAAATTAAAACTTAAAGTGTATGGCATAAAGATATCAAAAAAATTTGGATGTCACTTAGAAAATCTACACACTGACAAATTTCCATCTTTAATTTGAAAACTGCTTGGATTTGCACATATATGACACAGATAATATGACTAGTTTTTGGGAAGAACTAACTAGCTGCATATAAAAGCCAGCACTAGTTAAAGAACTGGCAGCTGTATCTTCAGATTGTTATGAAGATTATACTGTTCACATATAATACTACTACTACTCATAATAATAGCAATAGTTGTACTAAACAACATGATAATCCATTAGAAACAGCAAATAGGTAAAAGCAGCAAAGGCTAATCATACATAATATGGATTTCTCTTTAACCAGTAAAAGATATAATAATTAAGGATTCAACAACAATGTATTTGTTGTATACAATCTCCATGGCTAAATGTCAGAATCCAGTACTGGAATTGAAGGAACTATATGTCATGAGTTTGCTGACTTGGAACCCAATTTTTAAGAGGATGTGCAAAAACCAATGTCTGTGTCTTTGTTTGAATAAATCAACAGGTAAAGAAATTTAATTGTTAATCGGAAAAGAGATGTTTTGAGGAGGAATATCTTCTAAGATATTTCCATCCTGCCCTAATCAAAACTTTTTAACTGGAAAAAAATTTAAAATTTCAATATATTTAAATCCATATATAATTGGCCTATTCATTTCAATGCTTTGCTGTTATTGCCGATCCTAGGTGTTAGTATAGTGTATAAAAATATTAATCTTCCATTAATTGGCCTCTAGCCTCATGTTCAAATACTTACAGCATGAGGAATTTAAAATGGTTGTTTGTCACCAATAATGTAGATATTTTGTATTAGCTGACTATTTTGTTGTGTTGTTATTGTTACTTGCAAAGTCATATCTGACCCATCTTGACCCCATGGACAACATTCCTCCAGGCCTTCCTGTCCTCTACCATCCCCGGAGTCCATTTAAGCTCATGCCGACTGCTTCAGTAACTCCATCCAGTGACCATTATGAGTACACCATTTTGGTGTACTATGGGGTTTAATGGCTCCAGAGCTAAAGGTTAAGAAGAAAGCAGTAAAGTGGGACATTCATGCAAGGAGGAATGCAGAAGTACTTGAAGTCCTTAAGGGCAGCAAGATTCATAGAAGGTCTAGTTAGAAACCAATGGTGTCCTAGAAACTCTGGATTGAAGGTAACTATGTTTGAACTTTAAGAAACCCCATCAATTTTTAAACTCTCTTAAATAGAATCTCCTTATCAATACACCTCTTTTCATGAGAAATGCTGTTTTCCATAAAAACAGCAGAGCTGAGAAGGTCTTCTTCAAAGATTATATAATACTTTGATCAAACTCAGGGTTCCTAGAAACAAATCACTTCTCGGTGATATCTTCCAAATAAATATCCCTGAGGGTGGACAAAAGGAATCACACAGACTGACTGGGTTGCCACCAAATGTTTCTCAACTTTTTCAAAATTCAATTTAACTAACATCCATACTATATTTGTGGAAGATCCTTCTGTATTTATTTTTACCATTCTGATTAAGGGCGATTGAAAAAGAATATTTCTTTTGAACCTGAAGAAGCCTTTTGAGAATGGATTTAGAAGCAAAACCATTTTTTTTTTAGGGGAAGGGGGAAAATCGTGGAAGTTGCAGGACAGATTTTGGCACGCCCTTATTTCTATCACTTTGTAATATCAGTTCTTGCATTATAAGCAGTATTTGTTTAACTGTGGGATCCTTGATATGTACAACTCTTGCATGATGTTGCAGAGTATCACATCTTAGCCAAAATCATGATTTTGAGTGGGGACAATGACACGGCAAAAGTCACTAATCTGCTGGGTTTACATCCACATAAAAACTGTGTTTCTTCTTCCTACTTTTTCTGTTTAGAATGCCTGTTACCATGGACTCTGTTGTCTTTTTTTAATAATCTTGCTTCTCTCTTTGGTTACATACTATATTGAAAATTACCCACTGCAGCTGTGTAACATGTTTTATTCATTTCCCCTAATACTGCTCATCCTCACAAGATTATTCTGCAGTGATTTAATTTCTAGCCCCACTAATTTTGTCTTAATATTAATTTTTGAGCATCTTATTCCTGCTGTACCAAAATTTTCATTTACTTTGTTTCTACGCCAACACAGCTCTGTTTTCCTGCCCCTTTTTCTCATTCTTTCTCTGCCAGGTTTTTCCCCCCATACCATGCAAATTAGATTAAAGAAAGCATATTATTTTATGTGAAGAGCCTCTATGGACATATAAACCCTTGCTCAGATATCTATTTCCAAGCCTGGGTATTGGTGCTTAGCTACTCAGAAAACTGATATCATAATAAATGATCAAATTGTTTCTGACAATTAGAAAAAAATAATTTAATGATACTTTCTAATCAAACTGGGCACAAATTATTTAAAAGTCCTAAAATAAGGGCATATAAACAAGAATATAGTTGCACAGAAATTCAAGATTCAGATAATGGAAGTCCTGTTGAAAATGTGTGGGTAAAAGGAGGAATGAACACAAATAGTACTATCATGGGAATTTATTCTAGACCATCTGGATAGCTGAAGATACAGATGAGGTCTTTCTGCATCACCTTTTAAACAGGGATGCAATAATAAAAATTGGGGAGTTAATTATCCTGATATCTGCTGTAAATCTAACTCTGTTAAGAATCAAAGATTCAATAAATTCCTGTCCTACCTTGCTGAGAACTTCATTTTTCAAAAGATTTAAAAAAAGGATAAAGAATCTGCTATTCGGGATATAATTCTTAGCACAGGATGGGAGAACTGAAGTTGACTGCTATCATGGGGTAAAATAATCATGTTATCTTTGAATCTGTGATATGCAAGGATTGAGAAACCGAGACCTGCAAAATAAATTTCAGAAGAATGGGATTTGATGAATTTCTGGTGAAATTAAATACTGAAGGAACAACTGTGAGCAACTTTGTCTAATGATTATGACCAGAGGTGGCTTCCTACCAGTTAGTAACAGTTCTACTGAACTGGTAGTCATTTGCTGGCCTGGGTTGCTGGAACCATCAGCAACCCAGACCTGCCACACCTCGGAACCAGTTTCTGGTTGGCGCAACATGTTTTCCCCCCATTTTTAATGTTCTTCGCATGCACAGACCTATTTATGGGCAACTTCACACACGTGAGCACTGAACTGGCAGTAATGTCGGCAGCAACCCATCCCTGATTAAGACAACAGGCTAAAAACCAAGGGAGTTTAAGTTCTAGTCCCATCTTATGCCACCATGAAAGCTGACTGGGTAACCTTGAGCCAGACACTCTCTCTCAGCCCAACTCACCTCAAAAAACATGGTTGTTGCAGGGAAAATGGAAAGAGGAAAGAATGTTAGTTATGTTTACTGCCTTGAGTTATTTATAAAAATAATAAAGATGGGATATATTTTAATTTTTAAAAAGTTCTACAACAAGGAAAAATTAGAGTTATGATTCTTTGATTTTACAATCCTGCCATCTTGGAGTGATTTCAGAGAGTTTCGTAAATATTGATGTGCTATTTTTAAATCAAACAGTGATGTGATTATATTTACCCTTACAGTATGATGTCAGAGTCTTTGTCCTTAGAAATATAAATAACAAATTATATAATAAATCAGGATTTAAATAAATCAATAATAAGCTAAGATGCACACCAAAGATAATATCCTAATGAGTTAAGAGTACAATTTGGTGTGGGTGTGGAATTGCTGGTTCTCCAGCAGTGGTAATTATCTAAAATATCATCACTCCAGAAGACTTTGAGTTCACTGCTTTTCTTCCTTCTTAGTAGATCTGTAAGAACATATCACTTTTGACCAATTCTATCCTCTGTGATTAATCTACAGACCAAAATAAGAGATGCCTTTTTCTTGCAGCAAAATTCATTTAGGGCTTCATTTGTGCTTCACTAATAGTTTTGAAAAATCAGTGCCCCCCTCACAGCTCTCATATATTGAATAACATGCCAGCATTTTATTATTTGTCTGTTCTCAACCTTTAGGCAGTTAGCAGGAGGACTGTTTGAAAACAACATTGGTAAATTCAATCAAAACTTGGAGGCATATTTTGTACGGTTGCAAAAGATACATTTACAATTTTATGGTAACCATCATATATAACAGAATAATTTTAACAGATAACAAAGATTCAAACAACCATGGGAAGGGGGATTCTCAACTGTGAACATATTTTTTAAAAATAGAATGCCCAGTAGAATGGAAGTCAAAATTCTGAGGCAAATTATTTTTTATATTAGTCCTCTTAGAGTTGTTTTAGCTTCCAAAGTTTCTTCTTCCTTAGCAAAAAAATGTGTGTTTGTGTGCATGTGTACATTTGTATTTGAGACAGCTCAAGCCTCTTAATGTATCATCTTTTTTGCATGGCAATATGTAATTTTGCCTATTGATTAATTATTTGCCATGAAGTTGGTGTTTACTTCTAGTGACTGTATTGATAGATTTTGTCTACAACACTCTTTCCCCAGCCTAGTCCTTCATATCTACCAATGGTGCACCTATCACTGCTGTAGTTGAGTCTAACAATTTTGATTGGTCATCCTCCCCTTCTCCTTACTGCCATCTTTCTCAGCATTATAGATTTCTGTATATAGAAAACAATCTGTTAGGATATTTATCAGAGACACTGATAAATGTCACCAATCCTTTCAGTTATATTTTTAACAAATTGAGATATTTTATTTTTAAAAAAGAAATGAATATAACATTGACACATTTTCAATTATACAGTAATCACAGTGTTAAATTATAGTGTAGATGACCTCCTCTTAGAAGTCAATGGTCAATGAAGAAAATTTCCTAGCAGAGGACAGTATTTGAAGATGTGGGAAAAAATGTATTGTTCACTTTTATCTAAAGCAAAAATTCAAATTTGAATGTCAATCTCTATTCAAGAAAAGAACACTTTTCAAAAGAGACTTGGCATACCCTATCTCTCATTATTTTCCAATATGATTGGAAGCATAGAGAGTCTTGAAGAGTGATGTCCCTTTGGATCACATTTTTACCTCAAAAATGCAGATTGCTTGACAAAGTAAATCATTTTTGCAATGTTATGCACAACCTAACTAGTGACCATTTTTGAATTAGTCTGAGATTTGCATTAAAATGTGAGCTGTAGAAAAGTTCCACCCATTGACATTCCAATTCTGTTACTATCTAAATTCTTACTTATCAATGAGACTTTATTTTTCTTTATCTGGATGCTGAATGATAATACTATTATCCAGACAAAGGAGAAGGAAGAGGATAAATAGGGATTTTTCCCCAGTATGCATCTGCATCTTTTATGATACTAGTCAAGTAGCATTTGGGATGTAATTCTCCCAAAGGCTATACTGAAAATGAGGTGGGAGAAAAAATTTACAGCTTGAAAACTATTACCAGAGAAAAGCATTTTTAAAGTATGGTGGAAAAACAATTCAAGTAATGGAAAAGAAATTGCAAAATCCTTTGTTATCCTGCATTCATGGCTAGAAAAATATATAAATATTAGCATATATTTGGAAATATTACATAAAATCAATATTTTTCTAAAGGTAAGATAAAAATATTAAAATTAACAATCATGGGAAGCAAAATATATAACCTATTTTGATTACACTAATTTCTTTGAAGGTGGATATAATTCATAATTCATTGATATATTTCTTGGAATATTTGAGTACATATAGTCCCAAAGGTGCTTTTTCAAGAGGCAATTGGACTTTCTGGTTTTTCTTTGAAGAAGCTTCTTGAAAGATAAGCAAAACATCTTCAAACAAAAACCAGAAAATCCAGTTGTCTTTGATAAAGTGCCTTTGGGACAACCATGACCTGGATGACTGAGAATGTCCATAGATGAGTATATGCAGCCTTTATGGGGATTAGAGTCTGCTGATTTGTGTATCCTTTTTTCCTGCTGCATGAATTCATGCTATTCAGTGTATATAGAGAGTCAGTGCACCTAACAAACTAGATATCTAGCCTCTGTTTCTATTGAATGAGTCCTCATGCCTGAAATGCCATATGTAGTTATTTATGTTTGATTCCAAAATAATGGGTATCACACAGGAGTACAAAGAGAGCACTGTCTGCAATTCTTTAAAGCAGCTATGTTCTAAGAGCTGCACTGCATTGTCCTGTGAAAAGATGAATCAGCTTTCAAAAACTAGGTAGGAGATATGTTTACATTGTCATTACATACTGATGCACTTGTATGAAACGGAATATTAAGTGCTGTACAATCTTTATAGGGAAGCTTAAATCTTTTTGAATGGGCCAAATATTTTATACTAGTCCATTGAAATCTGTGGATTTGTTTTTATTTCAAAGTGAACATATTCCATATAAAATAAACTAGAAGAAAAGAAAAAAAGAAAAAAAATTACAGATAAGGCAGAAAAAAGAAAAAATAATAATAAAGAAGTATGCATAGCATATATAGAGTCAACATTAAACATTGAACATACATTGCCTATCCTGGTTGAATGTTGGAAAAATATATCTCAAATCTAGTAAATTTTTCCTTTCCATATTGGATCTACATAGTGGATCTAATTATGAATCTTCTCATCTATACTTACTATATTTGGTATATTACTATTTTACATCACTATTACATAAGAAATATATCATATATAGAAATATAATATCTATCAATCAGGTCAACCCAAAATCTTAGTTCTAAAAATAAATTATTAACTGGTACCTCCCTCCCAACCACCACCAAAAAAATTAAAAATAAACTAATCTTCAAAACACTGCTAACAGTCTACTTTTGTATTTAATTTGCAGAAACTCCATGAATAGCTTCCAGTGTCTTATAAAATTTTCCAAAACCAGTCCATTAAAATAACATTAAGCAGCACACTTTGAGATTAGAATCTGGCTATGATGTCTGAAATACAAATTAATGATGAATTTGCTGAGTAAAAAGTTAATGCATAAATTAAATAGACCAGCGGTGTCAAACTGGTGGCCCACAGGCCAGATATATCATGCAGAAGCCACACCCACTCCAGCTCCTCAAAGGCAAAAAAATCACAATACATCATGTGATGTCATGTGACGTGATCAAGCTTGACACCCATGAAATAGATGATAGTACCTCACATGTTACTTATGGAACACAAAAATATTCATATAAAATCTAAATTCTACCCAATAAAGAAACCCAGGTTGTGTCTTTGCAATGAATTGTGTGACATTTAGGCAGAATGCAGTCAAACTAGAGGGTATATCTATAAAACATGAATTTTGGAATTTGGACTTAATACATTTATCTGTCCAATTTCATGAGTCCTGTGAAAAGAAAAAGGCATCTGAGAATCAGAAAACCATATATTTCGCATTTTCCCTTTCCCTTTTAAATGTACGAGCTGCCAAATGAACAAAAGTGAATTAGTTTGCATTAACAGCCATCAGTGGTAAAAACAATGCATTAGAAATAATCACCTAGAACAATGTTTTCTAACCAGCTGCTAAACCAAGTAATGTATTTATTTTATTGCACATTTGCATAATAGGGCAAACTAGAAAGTCTCTCTAACAGATGCGATGGTGGCAGGGAGATTTGATTACTGGCCTCTGTTATTAATCACTGCACAAATCTTAAATGATTTGTTTCTACAGTTTGATCAATTTACATCAGAGCACTTGCATTTATGCACACAATGTGGAGATAAAACATCTGTTCACACCTTTGCTGGCAGCATTGATTTTCTTATCAGGCTTGAAGCTCTGCAGTAAGTGAGGCACAAGAGAATTCACCAAGAGACTAACAACACTGAAAAAAGAAAGATTCAGTGTTAGCACTGAGAATAATTCATAGTTGAAAGATATTTCACCAAGGTGGTAAAACCTATATTGTGCTTATTAGCTGGACTCAGTTTAGTATCTAGTATAGAAATAGAAGAGGAGGAAAATCCAAAGGTTTCCTCCCCCCTCCCAGATTTTAATCCATTAAAACTGTATATTAACTACTCTTTGTAAGTATCAGTAAGTTTTACAATACACACAAATATATATTCATAGAATTTCATTATATTACGAAGTAGGGGTATATGCAAAAGGTAAACTATATTACATATGGTTAATATGTACTAATTTGGCAAGTGTTCCATCTCTCAGGCTGGGGGGGGGTCAAACACTACACCCCTCAGACAGGGTCAGGGTCCGCAACTTGGGAGTCCTCCTGGACCCACAGCTGACTTTTGACCACCATTTGTCAGCTCTGACCAGGGGGGCATTTGCCCAGGTTCGCCTGGTGCACCAGTTGCGCCCCTACCTGAACCGGGAGGCCCTCACAACAGTCACTCGTGCCCTTGTGACCTCTAGGCTGGAATACTGCAATGTGCTCTACATGGGGCTGCCCTTGAAGAGTATCTGGCAACTTCAGCTAGTCCAGAATGCGGCCGCGCGAGCGATTGTGGGTGCACCTCGGTTCACCCACATAACACCTATCCTCCACGAGCTGCACTGGCTACCTGTCGATCTCTGGGTACGCTTCAAGGTGCTACTTGTCACCCATAAAGCCCTTCATGGTAGTGGATCTGGGTACTTGAGAGACCGCCTACTGCCAATTACCTCCACGCGACCAATTAGATCACATAGATTAGGCCTCCTCCGAGTTCCATCTGCCGGTCAGTGTCGACTGGCAACCACGCGGAGGAGAGCCTTCTCGGTAGTAGCTCCGACCCTTTGGAACGATCTCCCCATGGAGATTTGTACCCTCACCACCCTCCAGACCTTCCGCACAGCCTTAAAATCTGGCTATCCCGTCAGGCCTGGGGCTAAAGACTGTAACCCACCTGAATGGTATGAATGTTGTGTTTTTTAATTATGTATTGTTCTCATGTGTTAAATGTTTGTTTCCCCCCCCTTTGAGTTGTAAGCCGCCCTGAGTCCCCCCAGGGAAAAGGGCGGCATATAAATAAACTTTCATAACTCATAACTCATAATATCACTTCTTTGTTGTATTTCTCAATACTTTGGATGGAATTAAATATTTCACCATAGTCAAAGATGAACACATAGAGACACACAAAGAGAACTATCCAAAAAACAACATGGGGTTGAGGTTACATAACAGTTTTAGAATAATGCTTTTATTCAGTTTCTGAAAGGTGCTATTTTCTAGGTTAATTTTAAAACATACTTTTCATATATGTTTAATAGATAAATTATAATGTATATTCCAGGATCCAAAACACAGGTTTATATCCAAGTTATATTTACAGAGGGTGTTAAGATGAAAAAAAGGTCAGAGTTTGTACATACAGCATCAGTTTCCATCAGGTTCCAAGCCATGTAGGCTTTATCTTGACCGTTGCATTTTGCACCAGTTGTAGTTCCCAGATCATCTTCAAATTTTCTAAATAGAGTGTGTTCCAGTGGTGGGTTCAGGATCCCGTTGCAACCAGTATGTACCGGTTGCAACAGCGCCTGGTGTCCTCCACATGAACGCACGCAGCATGTACACACATGCGAACAGTGCACATATGCATCTTACCATCCAGCGACACCTCCACAAGCCTCTGTGATGCTTCAGCTGTTCAGCAGAGTGTCGGGCAGGCGCTGTACATGCCGTGTGCAGAAGCGCCAAAGAGTTTAAAGACAGGTAAGGAGCACGGGTGTGCCCTCCGGAGCATCATACTGGAATGGTACCTGATGCTCCTGGCAGGCTCCGGTACGATCGTAACAGGGTGTACCGCCTGAACCCACCATTGGTGTGTTCAGTATAGTAAATTGAAAGATAGTAAGTATGAATCACTGACATCTGAGCTTCTTTGTCTAGTTAAGGTAACTGGCAAAGCAGCTTAAACTAGGAAAACCCTCCCCCATAGCTACTGTTTTAACCCATTGTTGCAGCAGGAGGCATGAACTCATGAAGACCTCCAACTAGTGGGTGTACTTGTTCATATAAACAGCCAACCTATTAAGAGCAATCACTGTGGATCATCACTCAACTGAGATTGGGTGATTCATAAAAAAAACCATTGCTATTTCATCCTATGCATGTAACTCAATGCAGATTGGAATGAATCCAGATAATTTGCTTCATTTAGAAACCACAGTGTGTAGTTGGTTTCTCCAAAAACACCCCAGGAAAGGAATTTGGATACTGGACAAAAGTCCTCAGTACATCTGGATCAAGAATTAGCTGCAAGACAGGACACAACACTACATCTTTTAAGATAAAGGGATTAGGGATCACTCTCTAGTCACTCAGGTGGTGCAGTGGCTCAATGATTAAAGATGTTGAGCTTGGAAAGCTGACAACCTTTCCAAGCATTTGAGACCCAAGCACTATGCGACAAGATTAGCTTCTGTTCTTGCTTTAGCTCCTGCCACCTAGCTGTTTGAAAGCATGCAAATGCAAGTAGATAAATAGGTACCACTTTGATGGGAAGATAACAGCATTCCATGCACCTTTGTCTATAGTCGTGTTGGCCACATGACCATGGAAATTTCTTCAGAGAATTCTGGCTCTCTTGGCCAAGAAACATAGATGATCACTGTCCCATGGAATCAGATACATAACTGGGCAGGGGAAACCTTTATCTTTTTTTTGTCCAGGCACTCACACATCCTGGCAGCCTGTAAGAGTCAGGAAAGCTGTCGACCTAGCCCAATGGGGCATAGCTCATACTACATAAAATCCTACCAACTTCCTCAGCTATTACAAGCTTAAGCAAATCCCAGATGATATGCAAAACATTACGCCAGTTTAATACATTTGATTCCATCTAAGTGGCACCCAACTCTGAGCAAATATCTAATTAGAATGAGAAAATATCATAAGCTCATTACAGCAGTCAGCAAGAGCATCGGCGTTCCTGATCATTTCTTCCCAAAATGAAATGAGCAGGGCTGCTGGACTTCGCATGCACTTAATTGCTAAGCGGTAAGAACATTTGTAACTTTTATTGTGCAGTTTAAACAAGGGTAAGTATATATGTTCACTTAAATTTTCTTTTTGTTTTTCACCAAGCGTCTCCTTATTTCATTTCTTAGAGGTACTTGATAAACAAAGTAGCACTCTGGAATTAACGATCTGAGAGAGGCATCTTGGGAGCAGTCACATCCAACATCTTAGTCAGATTCATGGAAAAAGTCAGATCATTATGAAATTCACCAAGTAACTCATAAACCATCTATATTTATTAAACAATTGGTCATCTGAATGTGTCCATCATCCTGACAGAGTTCAGGGATACTAGTATCTGACCACAAAATGAACTAACCATAGTCAAGTCGCAAAGGTGTTTTTTTTTTCAAGAGGCAACTGGATTTTCTGGTTTTTCTTTTAAGACATTTCGCTTTTCATTCAAGAAGCTCCTCCAGCTGTGACTGGATGGCGGGTAATGGAAGGATGGAAAGCGAAACATCTTCAAAGAAAAAAGCTTCTTGGATGAGAAGTGAAACATATTCAAAGAAAAACCAGAAAGTCCAGTTCTGTCTTGCAAAAAAGCACCTTTGGGACAACCATGACCTGGATGACTGAGAATCTCAATAAACATTAACCATAGTCAGGTCCTGAACACAATGTTGCTTATCTCCAGATAGTGCTTAGCACTTAGACTTACAATATATATCACTCCATAGTGGACTTCCCAGCATTATCTGGGAAGTTTACAATGTCAGCATTATTTGCATATTGTCCCCAACAATCTGAATCCTCATTTCATCAACCTCAGAACAATGGAAGGATGAGTTAACCTTGAGCCAGATAGGACTGAACTCCTGGCAGCGGGCAGAGTTAACCTGCGATACTGCATTCTCACCACTGTGTACCATGGATCTTGGCTTAAGAGTCATATACTCCAGTAGTCTAGTATATGACCTCCCCAACATGAGTCAACATCAAGTTAACTGTGACAAGTCCATGGTTAATATGATGGCCATTAAATCCTGACCACCTTCAGACTGCATGTCAAAGTTATATGTTAAAGACTTCCAGTACTAGTATTTTGGGAATTTCTACCACCAGTCTCTCAAGTAATGGCACTGTTAGTGAGCACAATGGGCAATACACTACCACTAGCTTTAAATATCTTTACTGCCCAGTCTATATAAATAAAAATGTAAATGTTTGTTCAAAATCTTAACTGTCCTAAAGTTCTTCACCGATTGCTTTGAAATTCTGATGCAATGTTGCATTCGAATACGCACATGGTTTTATATACCTATATATATAGATGTGACAGGTAAAACATGCTTTTTTGAAAACCAGTGCCATCTGTTGGACATAAAAGCAACACACACTATACTAAATATTTAACGATTCCATTTCAATGTTTCCGATTGCATTGTTATATTGAATTTTCATAGATTTTGATTTATTTTCATTTTGATTTAATTATTTCGTGTGACATTGCATTGGAATTGAGCTGTGTCGTTTACCATAACGTTCATTTCATGAGTATAGTATATTCAGAACAGTTTGGCCTCTCTCCAGCTTCGTCCCGATGGTCCCTTTATATATGTGGCTGGGCTACAGCCGCATCCTTTCCCCTTTCCGCCCCTCCTTCAATGAGCTTCGGCCATTTCTGCCAAGGGGAGACAAAGCCCTTCAGCCTCCCCATCCCCTCTCTCCCCTCCCCACCCACTGGGCCTTTGCTGTCTGTGGTGGGGCAGCGCCTGCTCCATCCCTCGCCCGCCTTACCCTGCCCTTAAGCTGGTCTCCCCCCACCCAGCCCAGCAGAGCTCCAGAGGAGGAGAAGGCAGCATCTCCTCAGCCCGCCCAGCCATGTGCGCTCTCCACCCCTCCTCACAGTAAGCCAGCTATGGCCTCGCCAAGGCGGCTCCAATGGGGGGCAGCAGTGGTGTCAACCTGAGGCACAGTGGTGCTGGGGCAGCTGCTGGGTGCCCCGTGAGGTGGTGGCTGAAGTGGGGGCAGCGTCTCTGTATGGGGCTGTAGCTGGCAGGAGCTGCCTTGCGTCTGCGTCGCCAGGGGTGGCTCCTTCCTCCTCCTGCTACTACTGAGGGGATGCCGGCCACCTCCTCTTGCTGCCGCTGCTGAGGTAAGCTGGGTCAGGGGTGGCAGCTGCCTCCTCCTCCTCTCCTCCTCAGCCCAGCCGGGGCGGCACCTGAGGGAGCAGCAGTGGCGCTGGCTTGGATAACTTCCTGCCCGGCCTGCTGGCCCAGCTGACACTGCCTCCCCCAGCTTCTGCTGCTGCCTCCCCTTGCCTTTTCCTGCCATCTGCTGCAGATCCTGGCGCTGCTCTCACAGGGAGGAGGAGGAATTGGGAGTCCAGTGGGCACCCAGTTGAAGAAGAAAAGCGGCTTCCAGATCACCAGGATGACCCCGACTCAGATCTCAGCCATCCTCAGCTCCAACAACAGCATCGCCGAAGACATGGCGAGCTACGATGACCTGGACAAGTCACATACCAAGGACTTCTCCTCCTCTGAGATCCTGGACGTTTTGCTCTTCTGGGCCACCAACTTGGTGAAACCCGAGCGCAGTTCCTCTGAGGAGATGATCAACAACTTCCACAAGGTCAACAGCCCAACCAGCCTCATCTGGCCTAGCAGCCCTGAAGCCTGACCGACATTGCCCACCCTCTGCCCCACTACACCCACGGGGGACACCCCCAGCCTCCCTCCCATGCAGGGGTCCCCCCACCCATGTCTAGAGGGGCCCCATCCACCCATCATTCCAGAGGCTGCCTGTTGCGGGAAGCTTGGATGGCACCAGGCTGGAACCTGTGCGAGCGTCCTCCATGGTGGCTCTTGCAGGGGCCACCGTGGCTCACTTCCATGTGGGGGCCGCCTCTGCCAGGGGAGCTGTGGCTGGTGCAGTGAATGGCAGGGCCCGCCAGGTGGACAAGACCCTCACGAACCTTGCCGCTGCTGGCAACGGTATGACCCTGTTTGGAGGGAACCACTCTGGGAATGTTTCTTTCTTTGTCTGGTATTGCTAAATGTGCCCAGTCCAATGTCTTTCCAGCAACTGAAAATTGTTTGTCACATGGATAATTATATGTTGTGTGTTCTAGAGTCGGCAAACCAGACCATCTCTATATCTGCACAGACAATTGAACAACAAAAAAAATATTGTATACCCACAAGCATTGTAAAATTAAACATATTAGAAACTTGAGCTTTCTCTTTTCTTTCTTTTCCATTTAACCAGACTGGGCCATAGCAATGAGTGCCGGGTACAGCTAGTCTTATATAAAAGTACACCCATGAATTGGGTGGTAGAATTGATTATTGTAAAAATTCCATGAAAAATCATTGCCTCACATTTTCCTCTCTTCTAAGCTGCTGTAGGGCCAGGACAATCTTCTAACAAGGATAATGTGTGTTCCTGCCACTCCCTAACAAGGTTTCAATTAAGCATACGAGGTTTACTTATTTATCTATTCTCCCTCTTGTGCTTTCAACTTAACCACTGAACACACAAATCAATCAACCCAAAGGGATAGGCAGAGCATTCTAGCCAACTCCTACAATACTCACGTCATCGTCAAAGTAATCCCCAAACTAAAAATCCTAGATTTTTATTCCCTGCACACACATCATTTCCCTTTTCACAGTACACTTAGAGAGATTGTTCGTTCATGTCTTTTCACCACAAGAAGACATCTTTTAGACTATATTTATATTTATTTATTTGTATTCTGCCTTTATTGTTTTTACAAATAACTCAAGGTGGCAAACATAGCTATACTCCTTCTTCCTCCTTTTTTCCATCTGACAATAAGCCTGTGGGTTGGGCTGAGATAGACTGACTCAAATCACCCAGCTGGCTTTCATGGCTAGTGCAGGACTACAACTCACAATCTCTTGCTTTCCAGCCTGTTGCTTTAACTACAAGATCAAACTGCCTTCAAGTATCTCACTCTACAGTAAAACTCTAACAGTAATTAAAGTTATATTATTAAGTTATGTTAAAGTTAGATTATTAAATTTATATTCTGTCAAAAGTTATATTAAGGTTATTATAATTCAATTATTAAATATAAAATCAGTATCTTATCCTAAGAGTAGGATCATGAGGTATTCTCCTTCCTTCAATATCCCAGCTTCCTAACCTACATCTTCCCAAACTCAACAGTGCAGAATCTCAGTAACTTCCATTACTTCCCCAATATTTCCTATACTAGGTAGCTCTGCCAGTGATTGCAGCAATGGCCACTTGGTCTCAGAGTTCTTGCCTAGTGTAAAATGCTTCAGCTACTACCATTTTTCTCTTGTGCCTCACTGAAAGAGTCAACTAATGCTACTCTTGCTTAATGCCCACAATTATAGTTCCTTGACTTCTACAATCTCTTTAGATGACAGCATATCAACCATGTCCCACCCTTTCTGATTATGCTGCTTTCGTGTATTGAGGCACTACAAAATGGCCACTGGAGATAATTCAGGTCTGTCTCCTACTCCTACATCTATGTTTTAGACCTTCAGTTTTTTCCCTTATCTTTTTCCACTACTTTTTGCACACCTACCACATCATTCTCTTCTTTCTGCTATACTATTCACTCATATGTTGCTTCTTTGTGCCCCTATAAAGTTACAATTTCTTCCAAGATAACTTCTCACATCATTGTTCTCCACTGCCATTAATCTCAGTAAAAATGTTAAATTAAAAATAAATTATGGCACTATCAGCTGGGCATCATCTTTTAAAATAATAGCAGCAGCAAGGAAATGGCAATCACCTCAGCATTCATAAAACTGCTTTTTGTGTCTGCTCTTTTTTTTTTAGATCAAAGCAGATTAACCACATTATTTAAAGCAACCTTCCACTAAGGAATAGGGCATTCAAACTCATTATTCCCAAAGTCCCCAAAGTAATAAATGTTAATTTTATCCAATTCCTTCAATTGTTCATAAAAAGGGAATTGTGTCTTTAGAGCCCCAATTGATTTTTGTTAAACTTTTGATAAAAGCTGAAATAGTATCAAGAACAAAGAGTTGAACTGAAAATACTAAAGCTGACCAAACATTTGAGCACTGTTCTTCAGTTAGAAATACTTGCTTTTAAGATCTACAGATACTTTAGAAATTCTTCATCAGTGAAGCTGATGCAAAATATAGTGAAACCTCAGTGTGACAAAAGTCCATTTGCAGACTTCAAATACAGGAAACCAAAATTCTGTCTGGATATCTCCTTGATACCCAGTTAATTGTATATGAAATAATCTGGATGAGTTAAACTTAAGTTAATTTTCATCGTTCACAATGATTTGCAACATCTATATAATGACATCATTATGCAAATGACACAAATAATCATTTATGTCAATTATTATCATTTGTTTAATGTCATCATTACACAAATGATGTAAATCTTCAAGAATGATGCAATTTTGATTTAATGGATATTTATGAGAAACTGACACCCTTTGCACTGAATGGTCCATTAACTTAAAAGTTCACTATAATAATATTAGCAGAAGCTCAAATTATGCAAGAAATAGATTTAGTAGTTATTTTTTAAATTAATGTGATTCCATAACACAAGATTTATCTGTGTGTGCACACATATATGAATCTTGCAATATTAAGTGCAAGTATTGGAACAAAATAAGCCAAAAACCCAATGTTTGTCAATATTTCAGTAGAGTCAAATAACAACTTTCAGGTTGAGCTGCAAAAGGAATTGAATTTGATATTTCAGTTTCTAACTGAAAATAAATAAATGTTAAGACGGAAACTATGGAAAGCTATAGCCATTTTCCCAACAAGCAATTATAATTTACAAGAAAAATCTTGACCAATGCCCTCATCAGGGAAACTGATTTAACAGTGTAACATTCATTTGAAATAATGTAAACCTCTTAAAATATAAATTAACCTCCAAGTTATTGTCATTGTAATCACATTTACCTTATGCCAAACACACTGAAAAGTTTTAGATCATTTATCCAGATCTTCTTCATTTGCATTATACGGTAGGAGATAAATTCATATTTACTAACTTAGAAAGCTTCTTAGAAATCCTTTTTCATGTTAATATAAACAAAGAAACCCATATATAATTTAAAATCCTACTCCTTAAACATGGAAACTCACTGATACTGGGCATTGTTTGATTTTCTCCTGTTTCTAGATTAGCCAGACTTGGTATCAGAGTCAAATATTTGTGTATAAGAAATTGAATTGTTGGGTTTATCTGTGAGACATAACATATCATTCAAAGTATCAACAAAGTATTATACTCTGCATTTCTACAGCAACTCTTTTAACATTCTATAATTTTTTATGGCTCAGAATTTCAAGAGTCAAATTTAGTATAAGCATTTCTGTTGTCAAATTTTAGCTAAAAGAGGGTATTTTGGCATGTTCCAAAACAGAGATTTTACCAGAACAAACATGCTGTAATCATATATGATAAATGAATAGATTGTGTTATTGTGATTGCCCTCCAAAAAATCTCCATGCTCTTTAAAATAAACCTCATTGAGCCAAAAACCATTTCAGAATGTCTGGCATCATATCAAAATTGGTCTGGGAATTCCTACAATAATGGCTGTTGCATTCTCTCTATTGTGAGTTAAAGCAATTATATTATGTAAGAAACTAGTATTAGCAGACTCTTAATGGCTATAGGTGAATCCAGAAGAAACCCAGGGGCCAAAGTAACTGTTAAAAATATTCCATATTAATCAAGGAAGTAGATTTCTTCAGGAACACATGATAGGTTTCTTGTAGCACTTGGAAACATATTCTACTTTTTAAAATAACAATGATCTGGAAAACCATCAGAACTGAGAGATTTCCTCAGTTTCAAGGAATTAATTGTAATTACAATATTTTGATAGGCAAGATAGTCTTGTGACTTATGCTGTTCAAAAGGACCTACCTCATCATCTGTTACTAAGATTTTAAAACCAAACAATTGGAACTATGTTTTTTTTAACAATTGTCTACTAGATCTACAATTGGTAATCTACTATCCTGACTGCATTATGAAAATAGGTTATAGAATCATTTTGTTTCACATTTTCGTATCTAAGATGTTAGCATGTTAGCCTATTCTTCATCTTTTTCAAAGCATGATTGCCTGGTACGATGTAACAACACCATGGTTTTTTTAAAAAAGTTGGAAGCATGAAACATACTGATTTTGTATTTAGTATAAACCAAACACTTGATAGTTAATAAAATGCATAAAGGGTTAATAGTTGTTTACCTTTTCAAAGATAAAGTTCCAAAAGAATAATGCTGGCTTAAATGAGCAATTCTGCCTAATTGAAAGCATTTTTTATGTTTTCCTTGTCATCTCCAGAATCTTTTTCATGGTTTCTATATTCTAAGAATTCTTTCTTTGTTATAGCAATAGCAATAGCAGTTAGACTTGTATATCGCTTCATAGGGCTTTCAGCCCTCTCTAAGCGGTTTACAGAGTCAGCATATTGCCCCCACAGTCTGGGTCCTCATTTCACCCACCTCGGAAGGATGGAAGGCTGAGTCAACCTTGAGCCGGTGAGATTTGAACCGCCGAACTGCAGCTAACAGTCAGCTGAAGTGGCCTGCAATACTGCACTCTAACCACTGCGCCACCTCGGCTCTTATCTTTCTATCCCATCCAGCAGTTCAATGTAATTTACCACTTCTTCTGACTAGAGAAACATATATTTTAGAGTTGTACAGCTGTAGTTAAAGAAATGCTTCCTACCTAATGACTATAAGTGGTACAGGGTTTCATGCAAGTATATAAGTATATGCATCTAAGGCAGGAGTGAACAAGCTATAGTTTTCTGGACATATGCAGCAAATGGGAGTCAATAGCTAAGTTCACCATAGATCCTTCTCTCTAGCCATACTTTGATTACAGGAAGCCTCTCCATCAATAATTGGTGTACTGGGATTGAAGTTATTTCATATGCCGGAAAGAATATTCCCTTTCCTCACAGCAAAATAATTGTTGCATTTCTGTTAATAGTCACAACAGAAATCTAATTAGTTTAACCTCCTTCTTTGGAAGAAAAGGAAAGCCACATGGAATTGGAGATTGATTTATATTTCGTATGAGGATTCAGGGGCAGAATTGTGACGATGTGTGTGTATGTGCAAGCGATGAAATGTCTGAGAAATACCGGGAACATGGAGGATAGAGCATAAAAGTCTAAGATAAGGAGGAAATATAAGAAACAGATACACAGGTACTCCATCATAATCACAGAAGGGATAAAGTAATTTGGAGAAATGCTTTGGCAGACTTTAAAGATTCTGATGTATTATCTATCAATATAATTGATTACAGAAATCCAGGTACTTTTGTTTCCTGAGTTTCCTGGGCTGGATAATAGCTATATCTGCTAGAAATATCTTGATTATATACATGATATACATGTATGGATGCACTTATGTATGCACACTCTTATGTCACTTCCAAGGACTTAATTGCTGTGACCCAAAAGGATGCATGATATTTTATAAGATTTAATTTAAATAGTACTAAGGATCATTTAAAATAACTATAATGATCAGATCTTGCTACAGTATGTAGGGAGTCTTTTCCAAAATCCCAAAGTGAAAAATCCTTGACTTGAATATAGATTCAATATGAAAAACTGAGAATTACCTGAATTGTTTCCAAAGGCATTGGGAAAAATTGTATGCACAGATAAAATTATTTTATGAGTAAAAACATCAACACTGAGACTGTTTGCTAGGAAAATATATGCACAAACTCAAGCAGGTAATTGTGTTCTAGAATCTTGCATATGCATGAATAAAATGAATAATAGCATGTGCAGGCTACTGCTAGTGCGTGAAATTACCTGTTTTGCAAGTGTAAAGTCTTGTTCTGGCATGCACATTTACCTGTTTGCTATGTTTATATTTTGCAGGTTTGACTCAGTTGTCTGTTTGAAAATTGTGGGCCTAAGGTTATAAACAAAATATTCCAAGTTCCCCTGAAAAAAATTGAATTGGAATACTAACTGCAATAGATTTTCCTCCCACTACATAGGAGAATGTTTACCTCGTAGGATATTTGCCAAGTATCTTTATTCTGTGCCATTTTCAATTTCAAAACAATAGCAGGGCATTAATCTTGATAAAGCATTTGTAGAAATTGAGAAATGCTTTGGTTGATAGAAAAACGTTGTTGTTGTTATTGTGGTGGTGGTTTAATGGATTTGCATGTAGTGCTTTCTAAAAAAAATATATAAATTATTCTCCTATTTCAGCTTGTCTAGAGACGAGACAAAGGACTGGGCTTTGTTTCATAGCATAAGTGAATGAGTATGGATAATTCTATGGTGAAAGCAGAAGCAAAGTGCAGGCTATGAAATATGTTGGTTTCCAAATGCTCTGAATTTAGAACATAAATTATAATCCCCAATTCAGCTATGCATCAACCCCACAATTTATCGGTGACATGTATGTATGGTGCTGATAGCACTTGTGCAGCTAAATTCTATTCTCCTCACAACACAGTTGAGAGGTGGCGTCTTCAAAGCAGGGGCGGGCGGGGGAGAATTAATTTCTATTTCTCTTCTATTCTCCTAGAAGAGGAATATTATATGACAGACACAAAAGCTGTAAAATAAAGGGTGATTGGTAACTGGTAACAATGGCTGTCCTAGATTTTCAGATCAGATTTTTAGATAAACACTTGATCCATTCTAGCCTTCTAGCAACAAGAACTCATTTTAATATTTTAGTCACAGGTGGAGCTAAGCAAATATCCAACTGACGTAATGCTAATTTGTAACTTTACTACTTCATTTATATCAAATTGTTCAAAATTAATGAATAAAACATGATATTATTATTATTCCCAACAACAGAATTGTATCACAGCAGCCAGTTGTTTTGCCGGATTTGGCATTGATTACTAGTCGGGCCCCACCTAGGGGCCTAGGACGTCATAATGTATTTTCGTAATATGCGTGCAGATCCAAGCAGTGCGGCTTTTTCCATTTGACTGATGGTGATTTTGTCAATTTTTAACTGTTTTAAATGTAATTCCAGTGCTTTTGGAATAGCACTCAGTGTGCCAATTACCACTGGAATTACCACTGCTGGTTTGTGCCATAATCGTTGAATTTCGATTTTTAAGTCCTGGTATTTCACGATGTTTTCATATTCCTTCTTGTCGACCCTGTTATCACCTGGTATTGAAATGTCTATGATTGTAACCTTATTTTTCTCAACCAGTGTGATGTCTGGTGTATTATGCGCCAGTATTTTGTCCTTTTGTATGCGAAAATCCCACAAGATCTTAACCATCTGATTTTCGGTGACTTTTTCAGGCTTATGTTCCCACCAGTTTGTTGCTGTTTTAATATTATAATTTTTGCACAAATTCCAATGGATCATTTGTGCTACTGAATTGTGCCACAATTTATAATCTGTCTGCATGATTTTTTTACAGCAGCTGAGTATGTGATCAACAGTTTCATCAGCTTCTTTGCAAAGTCTGCATTTGGCATCATCAGAGGATTTTTCAATTTTGGCTTTAATGGCATTTGTGCAGATAGCTTGTTCTTGCACAGCCAGGATTAGTGACTCTATTTCTTTCTTTAATGTACCTCCTGTTAACCATAACCAAGTTTGTTCACTGTCCACTTTATCTTTTATCCTTTCCAGAAATTGGCCATGCAGTGCTTTGTTCTGCCAACTCTCCATTCTTGATTTTATCACATCTTTTCTGTATTCTTGTTTCGTCTGTTGGGCCTTCAATAGATTTTTGTTCTTTACTTCAATTAATAGATGTTCTTGACTTTCTTTTAAATAATCAGCCAGTGCATGTTTTTTTCTTCAACTATTTGCTTCACTTGTAATAATCCTCTGCCATCTGATTTTCGGGGCAGGTACAGTCTATCAGTATCACCACGTGGATGTAAACTGTAATGCATTGTCATTAGTTTCCTGGTTTTTCGGTCCAAAATGTCCAAATCAGCTTGTGTCCAGTTAACTATACCAGCTGTTTTTAAGATCTGGTTCATTTGGGCTGCCAATCTTTTGTGCACACTTGTAAGTGCCTTTTACCAGAAGCCATGTAACTCATCTGGTCCAGGTGCACTCCAGTTCTTCTTCTATTATTATTATTACTATCATCATCATCATCATCATCATCATCATCATCATCATCATTATTCACACAGTCAGACAGATGTTCAGACTGGGTTTGGCATTTTTGTCAACCTATTGAGTCTTTATCAAGGACCTGAGATAGGCAAATCTGGATTTTTGACAGTGTTACAGATATCATCGCATGATGGAAGCAGTTCCAAGTAAAGCTGCCTTCTGTAATTAACTGATGGCAAATTTGTCAATGTCTATGGTGTTCAAGTGGTGCCCCAGGTGTTTTGGGACTGCACCCAAGGCACCTATTACTATTAGTACTACCCTTGCTTGCCTTTGCCATAGTCCTTCTATTTCTATTTGTAGGTCTTTGTATTTTGTTATCTTCTCCAGTTCTTTCTCTTCTAATCTGCTCTCTCGAGGCACTCCCACATCCACTATCCAGACTTTTTTGTCTGTCTCATTGACAACTGTTAAGTCTGGGGTGTTATGTGGCAGGTGCCTAGCTGTCTGTATTCTGAAGTGCCAGAGTAATTTAACTTCTATGATTTTCATTTTATGGTCTTGCTTATAGGCAAATGATATTTCTTGCAGATCTTCCAATGTACCATTGCTGCTATTTTGTCATGCTGCTACTTATAGTCAGTTTGTGCAACCTTCTTGCAGAAGCTTACCAGGTATTAGACTGTTTCTTCAGCTTCTTTGCATAGGCAGCACTTACTGTCTGTTGCTGTTTTCTCAATTCTGGTTTTGTATACATTTGTCCTTAAGGCTTGGTCTTTTGCAACCAGAATTAATCCCTCGGTCTCTTTCTTTAACTTTCCTGCTCTTAGCCATTGCCAGGTCTTCTTATTATCTGCTTCCCTTCCATTTTTTTAATGCACTGTCTATGTAGTGCTTTGTCTTTCAATGCCTCCATTATGTTCTTTATTTGATCTTTCTTGCAGGCTAGTTTGGTCTCTCCACACACAATTGGCAAGCCTTCCTTGCATACTAACTTCAGTGCATCTTAGTATTTAGTATTTAGTATTTTATTGTCACTTATAGGCCGCCCTTTTCCCTGAGGGGACTCAGGGCGGCTTACAACTCATGGGAAGGGGGTGCAAGACAGAACGTAAAATAATATGTGAGTACAAATAATAATAGCAATAAAACACAACTTTCATTCAACATTCGGGTGGGGTGTATGAAGATCTTATCCCCAGGCCTGACGGGATAGCCAGATCTTAAGGGCTGTGCGGAAGCTCTGGACTGTGGTGAGGGTGCGAATCTCTACGGGGAGATCGTTCCAAAGGGTCGGAGCTGCTACCGAGAAGGCTCTTCTTCATTGTTCTTCAGATATTCTTCCAAAGCCCTTCCAAACTTCCAGTGAGGACTACCTTGACATGATTGTGGGGCTTGTGTGTCCTGAGAAAAATGAGAACCTATGTTACAGGTTCAACCATACTGGACAGGACTCATCAGAGGAGTCAGACAAAAAGTGTCTCTCCCATAAAAAATATGGTGAGATGCAAATTTTAGAAAGCCATACCGGCTCAGATGTCCAGGTGGCTTACAAGATCCAGTTTTAAAAAATTGTCACTCCCTTGCAAAAAGAACCAAACAAACAATCAAAAAGTTATTTGATATGGTCCATCCACTTTGGAATCCCTAGACCCATTGATCATAAGAAGTCTTCGGGCCTTGTGAAAGAGTATCAAAGTGGGAGTCAATCTTATCTTCATGGGGATGATGTTCCATAGGGAGGGAGCCACCACAGAGAAATCTCTTCTTCTTGGTCCCACTAGATGGACTTTCTTAGGGTAGGGAACACATAATAGTCCATACCTCCTCGTCCTGATGGGTCATGTAAATGTCACTGGGAAGAGACAGTCTTTCATGTCAAGAAATACATGAACAGAACTGATTTTTGCTCTTCGAGTTATTGAGAAAGGTAATTGTACTGTTGTATTGATGACAAAAAATCCACATGCAAGTGTCATTTTAATTCCCCCCAAACAGGTAGGACATGAACTAAAGTTAATTTAGCTCAAAAATAATTTATGTATAGGCTAGGACATAAAATGCCATTTTTATTTTCAACATTTTCTTGGTTCCTAGAAATGATAGTGAGATCTATTTATTGAATATTGCAAGAGGCAGTTGATATTTATGTGTATTGGTTATGAAAATATTATTTTAAACCAATGTTGCATTACACTGAAGACATTGTTTCTTGATTTTTTAGCTTTAGAAATCTAATCAAAATATAAAAAGCTAGATATGAGAACATCTCTGGACAGTGATTTCTGTAAGCAAAAGAAATATTTTACCTTTGCAGTGGTTCAAAAATACATAATTCTGAGATTTGTATGGTCAACAAATATAAATATTATAAAATACAGAGTTACCTACTAGAAAAGTATAAATAAATGTATAGGACAGCACTCCCACTAAAGCAAAGCAATTTTTCATAGCATCATCAGTGAACATCAGGTTGGGAAATATAATGAGGGAAAGGCAGAGACAAAGAAAAAGGAACTTTCTGAACTTTGGAAAATAAGAGTTTCAAATGTGGTTGAGCTTGTCACCCACCTTAATTTTATTGAGTTAAAGTTTTGGAAGAGTCTTGTTCTGTGCTGTAGGCAGAACAAGGATGGGAAAGGATTAATGGAGCTAAACTGACTACAAATGCTCTTTAATAATCAGTGGCAAAGTTGCAAGGCACATCTTCTGCTGAGGAAATTACAGGTAAATGACCCTAGAAAGCCTGGGTATGACTGGGGGAGATGACTCATCCTTAATTACTCCTTCACCTCCAGTCAAAGCTTAACTAGTACTATGAATGAACTGCAAGAAAACTTCTGAAATATAAGAAACTTTTTGAAAAATATCTCAAAAGAGACAAAACTAGAGAGTAGCACTTGAAATCCTTTGGATTGCTGGATAACTTCCTAAAGCTCTCATAATATATGCTATCCATTGGTGTTCTCATGGTAACTTATGTGCCCTCTGTTTTTCTCTACATGAACTTTCACAAAACATTCTACTACTACTGAAAACTATCAGTGACTATATATAACCACAACTCTGCTATATATAATAGCAGAGTTGGAAGTGACCTTGGAGATCTTCTAGTCCAACCTCCTACCTAGACAGGAAACCCTACACCACTTCAGACAAATGGTTATCCAACATCTTCTTAAAAACTACTACTGTTGGACCATTCACAACTTCTGGAGGCTTCTGGAGGCAACCCGTTCCTCTGATTAATTGTTCCAACTGTCAGGAAATTTATCCTCTGTTCTATGTTGATTCTCTCCTTCATTAGCTTCCACCCATTGCTTCTTGTTCTACCCACACGTGCTTTGAAGAACAGTTTGACTCCCTCTTCTTTGTGGCAGCCCCTGGGATATTGGAACAATGCTATCATGTCTCCCCTAGTCCTTCTTTTCATTAAACTAGACATACCCAGTTCCTGCAACTGTTCTTCATATGTTTTAATCCCCAGTTCCCTAATCATCTTTGTTGCTCTTCTCTGCACTCTTTCTGGAGTCTCCACATCTTTTTTACATAGTGGCGACCAAAACTGAATGCAGTATTCCAAGTATGGCCTCACCAAGGTATTATAAAGTGGTATTAACACTTCACATGATCTTGATTCTATCCCTCTGTTTATGCAGCCTAGTACCATGTTGGCTTTTTTGGTAGCTGCTGCACACTGCTGGCTCATATTTAAATGGTTGTCCACTAGGATTTCAAGATCCCTCTCACATCCCTATTGAACAAGATACCACATATATTGTACCTGTGCATTTTGTTTTTCTTGCCTAGTGTGTATTATATAACTCACATTAAGAAGCTAAGAAGCAATACTGAATTTAAGCTAAAAATGAATAACACATGGTCATACAGTATAAATCACCAAATGGAATTGAATGCAGTAGAGAAGGCATCATACTTTAAATATATATTTTCTATTTATAGGAATCACTAGTACTAAAATAATGCCGGATCAGCATTTGGGATTTTATCAGATCAAAAGGCTAAAGGAATTGAGTATCAACCAAAATAACGGCAAGCAAAAGAAGAATTAATAAAGATATATATTAGCCAAACCCTTCCAGTAAATCTAGGGTGGCATAGAATGGCATAGTGGTCAACTCATTAAAAGAGGTCAGTCTATACACCAATACCACAGAAAAGAATTTCAATAGATTGTTCAAACTATCTTTAATATCTTTAATTTTACATGCTAACAAAATAATGTTTAGAATCATCCAACACAGTTACAACCCTATATGGAAAGAACAATTTCTTTATTAATTTATTCAATTTCTATAGCTGCCCATCTTAGTCAATGACTCTGGGCAGCTTAGAATTCAAAAACATAAATAAACAAAGAAGCAAGGTACTTGACTAATTAGCAATACAGTCCGGAATTCGGGCCCTTAACACTTCCGTACACCAAGCATAGGAACATACCCAAGTTTTTAGGACCTTGCAAAAGGCTAACAGGGTTGAGATCATTCTGAATGGAGAATGTTCCATAAAACAGGGGCTACTGTGGGGAAAAATGTTGTCTTCTGGTTCCTGCCAGTCAACACTTTTTGGCTGATGGATTTGCAGTATGCCCATTCTGGTCGATCTGGTTGTATGCATGCCAGATGTACAAATTGGTTGTACCCTGGATAATTGAGAGATCTAAAGAATGCCAAAAAGAATTTAATAGGAGTTTCATTTTCTATAGCAGGGCTGTCAAACTCCTGGCCCACGGGCTAGATGCATCATATGCTGGCCATGCCCCTGCCTAATTTAGCAAAGGGGGGGGGAATCCCAATACATCATGTGATGCTCTCATGACAATGTGAGTTTGACACCCCTGGTCTATATAAAGACCCTTGTCAACCTTGTGAAGCTATGGAATTGTCCTTAGAGAAAAAAAAATCTCATTATACTTCTATGAAACTTGGATCTCAGAAACTCGGATCCCCCACAGTCCAGGTTGCACATGGAGAAACATTGGCTCCAGGTTGGCAAAGAGTGAAATATGACTGAGTCGTTTCTTCTTATTTATTCAGCCCATATGCTTCCACTATATTGAGAGAGAGGGGATTGTAAGAAGATCACTATAATTTTAAAACTGGAGGGAAGAAACTTTAATAACCTGCACTATGCTGATGAGCCTAAAGTGAGAGCTGAAAATCCAGATAATCTGCAAGCTCCAGTAATGAAAGTCAAGGAGCACAATAAAAAAAATGTGGCTAAGATTAATATAAGATATTCCCTTTGCACGGTTTGGATACATCACAGTTCAGATGAAAACTTCAAGCAGCACTTTTATCATATCATGCACATTCTCAACAATAGGCTACTGCCCTGGGCTGCAAGGTTAACTCCATTCCTCTAGCTATTGTGAGATGACTTAGTCATGAAAACAAAACTTTGGGCTCAGCTCTTATAGTTCTTAAAGTGGAATACAGACTTTGTCTATCTCTAAAAATTTTGACAGTCTTTAGGGGTAATCTGTTGCCTCAGTGTGATGGCTCCATTGGTAAACTCCAGGGTAAATGCCAAAGTCTAATCTAAGAAATGTTACTATTGTGCTCCAAAGCTTAGCTCCAGACAGTGATCAAACTGAGGTAACTACCAGGACAATTCAACCATCAATAGATCCATAGAGACAAACCACATTTACACACAATACAAAGGAGACAATAAAAACAAACAGCAAACCTAGGAAGGAAATTTAATGCCTAGAATACATTCAAGTTCAACACCAGGCAAACAATCAGGCAGAAAACAATACTTTAATCAAGAAATCACCAAAAGGGAAACCACATCCACATCAAAATTAGCAAGGAAAGCTGCTATATAAATAGGCAGCAAACCACACATTCATATGCACTGATGATATTATATGGTTGAGTAATGAACATCTACAAGCAAAAAACCAAGCTCAGCATCCCAAGAACTCCACTATTATTATAAATTAAAGGTAGTGTGAATATGATTTAAAATGTATCAATAATGTTAGCATTATCTATACTTTTTTCATGTTTGAAAAAGCAAAATCAGAAACAGTTTCAGTCTTGATTTAAAATGAAAACCCTTTTGTGGCTTGGCTTATTCACAAAACATATTAGAGGCTGTTTAGTTTATAGATATTATATCTGTACTTATTTCCGTTCCATATGATCAAGAGTGAACAGCTTAATTTCTTGGAGGCAGTTAGGGGAAAAGGTTTGAGTCAGAAGTTTTATTAAAAGGCCAATTGATATAATATGCAGTGATTCTGATAAACTGATTGGGTTTATTAAATCCCTGTGAAGGCCTGCCACACACAATTGGAAAGGATCAGAGTATCATCCCATTCAAGAGATATCAATCCAAACAACTGATTAGGGAAATTAGTGAACATGCTTGCATTAAAGGTACATTTTAATATCTATTGTCAAAACTTATTGATATAAAACCTATTTTATGATCTGGAAATTATCATAAAAATGCAGATTTAAATCCAATGATGAAATTGGGATTTTTACACACATAGAAACATTAATTATTGTAAACTACTTATAATCATATATTTCAGATGGGAATCATATAAATTGAAATGTTAAATGAAAAAAAAAAAACCAAAACTTTACGAAGAATAGAATAATTATTTCAGCACTGGTTACCCTATATTAGAGCTGTACAAAATTTTAAATAAAAAATAAGCAAGCAAATTCTTGTTATGTTTGACTGACATTTTTATTTATATATTTATATATTGTATTTGTTTTAATATTGGAGGATTATTTGTTTTTTATTGTTGTATACTAGAGTCATGTTTGAGTTGGGTGGCCTTATAAATATAGTTAGTAAGTAAATAATAAAGTGACTCATATAATACTAATGCCATCGCAAACTTAAACAAAGTTAGAAATTGGTTAGAAATTTCAACTTTTTCTATTTTTATAGCTCCAAATTTTCAGTATGGACTAAACCAAGATCTGATTGTTGTGACATCTGACTAAGAATCTATATTTTAACATTAGCCAATGTTGATATGATAGTAGGCCTCCCCTAATGTTCACATGGAAAATATTGAAAATTAGAGTCCATCTGGTAATCCACATAGTTTGTGTTCTATTTGCTGGAGCTTGAAACTAAACTTTTAAGGGATCTTATGAACATAATCAAAAGTAGGGTCCAGAGAATCACAGAATAACAGAGTTGGAAGGGACTTTGGAAGTTTGCCAGTCCAACCTCCTGCTCAAGCAGGAGACCCTATGCCATTCCAGATAAATGTCTAATCTCTTCTTGAAAACCTCCAGTGACAGTGGCCCCTCTGGTTCCATCTACCTTTTGGATGACACTGTTGTCTGCTACCTTTGTCAGTAACCCAGTTGCCCAACTCCTTTTTTTCTATTGTTCCATCAACAGCCTCCAGCACCCAAAATCAAAGCTGAAGCAAAAGATGAACACAAGCATAATTACAAGGTCAAATGTATCTGATGGCAATCAATGCTTCAGCAATGTTACAGTAACAAAATCCTTGTGGCCAACAATGGTCATACTTTCACTGAGAATTAAGCAAAAGTAGACAGGTAGCCCAAGCTTGACCAATCAAATTAATCCTCCCTATTATGTCACATTCTGATGATTGAATCGTGATCATCCCTGATAATAAATAACATCCATTCTAATTCAACTTCCATTCTATCTATATATGTATAACTGTAACATCCTCAAAAAATTAACATCATGCATCAAGTTAACAAGATTTAGGAGAGAATCCATTACCCAGTTATTTTTTGTGGTAATTTTCTCCTATTCACCCAATGTTCAGCCCTTGTAAGTTACTTCATACTAGTTTGCAAAGTCTGTGCAAAGCAAACTTTGTCTTAGTGTACTTTGAGGATTCTCAAAATACACTTGCAGTAGTTCAATTTCAAAGCAGCACTAGTTCAAAAAGCTCCAATTCCAACCTTAATCTTTACAATTTTGCACAAGGAAGATTTATTCTTCACCAGTCCTTCCTATCTCTTCTTTTCCTTTCACAGTCTAGAAGTAGAGGATGTCTTGAAAGCCTAGTGTTATAGTGTTATTCCAGCAGCATGATATATATTATAGCTAAAATGACCTCTACATTCTCAAGGTTTGCTAAACCTTAAATTCAAGCTACCTGTTTCATCCAAAGTATCTGAAACAATAACTTTCTTTATTTTGCAGCAAACATTACATTTAATGAGTATAGTGCACATCTAATGATACACTGAATCAGTATGAAGCCTCAAATAATGATTTCTGTTGGCACTATAAAAGGAATGTAATTTTTCTTGTTGAAATACCATTTTTCAGTTACTGCATGACTGATGTGGTAATTATCCCCTACACCTGGGATTTAAATCCAATCCTACAAGCCCATTTTCTGTTTGCAAGCTGTCAGACTGATGCATAGGCTTTGTTCTTATCTGGCAGTAGGCGAAGAATCGGTAATTCAGAAACAACAAAGTCACTGATGGGTCATCATGTAATCTGCACTGAAAATTGCAATCTGTAATGAGATTGGAAACACAGATGAGGTGACTAAAATTGATTACCTACCATAGTTGAAATTTTCAATTTTATTGCACAAATATGATCAAAGTAGTCCATAAGTTTGGGAGATTAGTTGCAAAAGAATAAAGATTACTTTAAAATTAGTTAAAAAGAAATGATATTAAAATGTAAATTTATTTTGGTTTATAGCAGGATAATTTATCTTCAAAGCGATTAAATTTTTCACATTTTTTAAAAAACACCTCTCATTTACCATATGCAAAACTATGTGTCTATATTGTATATTCACTGTTACAAGGAGACTGAAAGAACAGAAGAAAAAAGGGAAAGAACTACTGAAATCACTAAGCATTTTTTTCTTAATAGATGATTTCCATTACATTGTAAACATTTGTCTTTGCTAAAGCCATCTATAATTCTAGATGCTAGGCAACTGTAGCCATGTCAAGAAACAATATTCTGAATTTTCTGTAACAATATTTTGCAAAATATGAAAATATTAGTCTCTGTGTGTCTCCCGCTCCCTCCCTCTCCCCTTCTCTCTCTCCTTTCTCTTTCTCCCTTCTATCCCACCCCCCCCTGGAAGTAATAAATTTTCAGTAGTAACTGAATGTGGTACAGGGAAACAGGGAAAAAAATCTGATACACTAATGCAGATTAATAAATACACATAGATTGAAGCTTACTATTCCTTTTTTAAAAAAAACATTTTTTATTTTTAAACAAACACAAATGGACAGAACAAAAAATAAAAAACATAAAAGCATCTTCCATTACAAATTATAGAAAGTGTGTCAGTTGGTTAAAAAATTTCTGGGCATCCCTTCCATAGTCATCACTTGCAATTCATATCAAATCATGTATTTTTAAATTGTGTATGTATGTATGTATGTATGTATGTATGTATGTATGTATGTATGTATGTATGTATGTATGTATGTATGTATTACTATTACTATTATTGTAGCTCAACCTTCATTTCACTATGATTGTTTTTATATCCTTTTATATGAAATATTCTAAATCTAAAGTAAAATTATATAATGATATTCCATTAGATCTTCCTAAAACATCCAATAACATTACATCTTTATAACATATTCTAAATAATTATAAATTATTGATTATTGATTATATTTAATAAGAAAGTTTTAAACTTCCTCTCATAGTCTCCATTTGTAGTTTATATAATATTTCATATTGTCAAACATTATATATATATATATATATATATATATATATATATATATATATATATATATATATATATATATATATATATATATATATATATATATATATATTTGTTGTATTTGTGCTGATAAATAAATAAAGGGCGACTAGTATAGATCTATTTCAAGCTATTTAGCTCTCATCAGCTAGCCATACCCTTACTGGGAATATATAATGTGTATGTATGTGTGTGTGTGTGTGTATGTATGTATGTATGTATGTATGTATGTATGTATATATATGCATTATTATTAATCATTTGTTTGACTATAACTATTATCACTTCATTTTATACATAATACTCTAAATTTAATTAAGTATTAACTTAATTTTTAATATACACTTTCATTACATCAACCTGTATCTTTCCAGTAATAGTGCAGTCTTATGTCTTTTGCCATTTGTAGCATTAGTGTCCTGATTATTTTCTTGATAAGCCTTGCATGTTGTTCATTTCATTTCTCATAAAAACTCAAAATCCTCCATCTGTTCCTTCCATCAGCTTGTTTTTGGTTATCACTGGTGCTTTTGTCAAGATTTATCTCCTTACCTCCATCAATTTTTCTCTCTTTTCTTCTTCTATATTTTAGAATCTGGGGTAGAGTTCCAGTCCATCTATCTCCCCTTTCCATATTCCGCTCTTGCCATTTCCAACCATGCTCAGTTTGTTGTCAGTATCCACAATTTTCTTATCTCTTTGAAGATTACTATTCCTTTTGACTTACATTTTCCATCACCCATATTTAAATAAGCTAGGCCAATAATATACACTGTTCTAATAACATATTTCAATGGTAACACCAATAAATAGTTTTGGTCTGAATGGGAAAAAATGAATCAGTTCAACTGGTGAGGGCTTGTTTGATGTTGCACCTGAAAGTATCCTAATATAATTGAAGAGCAAATCTTACACTAATCCATAATAAAAGTGAAGGTAGGAGTGCTCTATAACTCATAAGAAAATATTCAATTATAAATGAAGGAATGGCAATGCACTTATGTAATATCACAGGAAAAGTGCATTTGGTTGTAACATGTAGAAAAACTAGATGATGATACTCAAGGAAAACTCCTCAGTGATGATGCCAGCATTGGCCAGGGAACTTGTCATTTCATAAGGGTACATATATGGAATATGAGGAAAACAAGATGAGGAAAATGTGATTTTGTCAAAATAGAAATGGTGAATTTGCAATTAATATTTTAGGCATAGAAAATTGAATGACAAGTGAGTCATTTTAGAACAAATGACTATAAAATATACTATTCAGGAAATGAGAATTCTAAAACAAAGGGCACAGCTAATGATGCTCAATGAAAATGTTGCTAAATAAGTGTTCAATTTCAACCAATAAAGAATTATATCAGATCTAAATATCAGATATTTAGTGAATATCAATGTCATAGAAATATTACATCACTATAGATGGAACACCCTAAACAATTCTGTGCTACATGCAAGCAATGTTAAATATAACATAAAGGATGGGAGTAGTTCTTATAACGGATGACTAGAAGATTGAAGAAATCTTGAATTGTTGAAATTTTTGGACTGAGTTTTGAAAACAGAATTCTTCATTTCCAACACTCCTTTCAGAATCATAAACATATATTTCACTTGACTGGATGGAAACATCATAATCATTTAGACTGTAAAATAAATAACAGATATTGGGGAAAAAACTTCAATCCAATTAACTAGAATATGTCTAGCTACACATTTTGAAAAGGTTTACAAATTATGAGTAAAAATTAAAGAGAGTAGTTGCCAGTAGAGAGAACTTACAGTCAGAATATAAGATCAATGTAAGAACACATCCAATACACTTAACTTATGCAAAAGAGAACCTGTAGAACTAGGAGAAAATAGGAGTCATCATAAAAATCAAAATGGAAAAATATCTCAATATTTTAGAGGAAAAGATCCAAGGGACTTGCAGAACATACTTTCATGATAGCCAAAGAACGATGAAAGCCTTGGCAACAAAAAGGATATACTGTATAACTAAAGACAGACCTCCAATAGGAAGCAAAAAAGATCCAGGAATGATGTCTCAATCAAGAACATAATCAAATGAAAGAAGATAGCAAGGGAAAAAAAACATGAAATCTTTTTCTAAGAAGATCAGTGATGTGACATGAAAATATACAGGTAAGATACAAATACACAATACTAATACAAAGATATTAAAAGAAGATTGAAAGTCTATACTGAAAACTTGTATGTATTTGATTATAGATCAACAGAAGTATCAAAGAATATTCAGCAGTTAACTCTACTAGAAGGTGGTGTATTAAGGGCAATATATCTAACTGTAAAACCTATAGTTCCAGTTATTTATTACATTTATTTTTTAAATGTGTAAAACTGCAGAATAAGGGTCAGTTAAAAGGGACACAGTGGCTCAGTGGCTAGGACACTGAGCTTGTTAATTAGAAGGTTAGTAATTCAGCAGTTCGAATCCCTAGTGCTACATAACAGAATGAGCTCCTGTTACTTGTCCCAGCTTCTGCCAACCTAGCAGTTCGAAAGCATGTAAAAAATGCAAGTTCCCCCTAGAGTCAGGAACGACTAGCATGCATGTGTGGGGGAAACGTTACCTTTAAAGTGCTAACATGTTTAAGTCAACAAATTTGGAATGAGTCTATGTGGTTTAAGGGCTAGAATACAGGTTATCCTCATGTACCACAATTGGACCACACAACTCTGTTTCTAAGTGGCACAGTCATTAATCATTCTATCATATGACCACGCCAACATGTGATGTCAGTTCTGACTGTAGTCATTAAGCAAATCACAGTTGCCATTAAGCATGATGTCATATGACCATGATTTGGGGGAGGGGTGTTCAATATTTTTAAAAAATATTTTTAGAAAGAAGGTAATATAAAGTTTTAAAAGGAAGAAAAGAAAAGAAATTCAAGAAAACAAGAAATGAAAAGAACTCTTCTTTAAGAAAGCAGCTTCCCCCTCTCCATGGCAAATAAAAACAGTTTTGTAATCTTTTCACCTTTCTTAATTAACAAATATAAAAGGTGTCATCCCATAACCGACTACTGAATAATAGGAAAATCAAATGAGTAACATTTTCTCCTTATCCAATTATCAGCAAAAAGTCCAAACAAAGCTCGAAAATATTAAACATTAATTAACATTTATAAAACCCAAATTTCCATGACTCAGCTGTGAACAAAACCCTATTTAAAAGGCATAAAAGTCCCAATATCCTAACGTAAACAAATAAAACCAAAAGTTTAACATGAGAAAAAGAGACAATTTATCCTTTAAAATAAATAAGACAAACTCCAATACACAACATTTCTTCCATTCCATGTGGCAACTATTCCAGAGAGAACCACTCTAAGCAGCAACATATCCCATTAAATAAACATTTCATTTCTCAACTATTTACAAATATAAAATAATCCCAGTATCCTAATATAAACAAAAGATTAGAGTTTGGCATAACAAAAAGAGTTGTCCTTAAGTTTTAATACATTATAAGCAAGTCTAATATACTTCATTTTTTTCAGTCACAATATCAGTAAATAAAAAAACCAGAATAATAACAAGCTCCATTTAACCCTTGTCAAATAAGCAGATTTTATATTTCTTTTTACATGACCACAACTTTTAACTTCCTGCTGGCTTCCCCACTGACTTTGTTTGTCAGACGTTGCTTGTAAAGACTGCAAATGTTGACCAAATGATTGTGGAACAATATATTGTCATAAATGTGAGATTTCTGCAGTAGATTTCTGCTATATTCTAAAAAAAACCCAATCTCTTGGTGGCTTACAAATATACTTCAGTAATAAAATACAAAGAACCCCCTAAATATAAAAAAGAGGTGAACGCCATAAGCATATGTAAAGAATAACAAAGCAGAAAGGGATGGTGTTAGTCCTTTGAGGTAGCCCAGACCAAGAGCACAGGGAGGAATACTAGTTCTAACTTTGTAGTAAGGTTACACTAACAGTATCTCATTAGATTGAAAGTATTTCTCCATTATTTTCCTTTTACTCTCTGGAAAAATGGGCAGGCTTCCTTCTGAAGCATTTCCCACACCCTTGCTCCTTTTATGGGCTGAGATGTATTTTACACCCTAGTTGCCAGTGTGCACCTGTCCCTCTGATCTTCCAAGGACATTCCTATGTCTCAGTACAGATAGCTGGATTCAAAATAGAAGACCAAAACATCTATTTTGTTAACTGAAAGGAAGATAGATAAGCATTGTTTTGAATATATATCATATATAGAAATGAAACATCTGGGTTATTGTTAAATATTGATAAAACAAAGTCAGTGTCAATCTGTATGCTTAATTAACTTCAACTCGATGGCAAGGAAGTTAAAGCTGTAGATGTTTTTATTATCTCAGTAGATAAATATATGTAGATACTGTGCTAAAGAAGTAAAGAGGAGATTAATCCTAGGGAAGAAAATAATGACAAACATGGACAGGGTAATGAAGGATAAGGATATTTCAACAATGAAGGTCAAATAGTTAATGCCATTGTGTTTTTTGTGGTAATAAACAGCTGTTAAAACTCGGCACTGACAAAAAGTAAAAGAAAGGGGATAGAATTCCTCAAAGTATGGATCAGCAGATGGTTATTAAGAGTTCCATGAAAGATAAGGAGAATCTATTAACAAATCCTGAAGCAAATAAAGACAGACTATTCTCTTGAGATGATATTTATGAAGCAGAAACTTTCATTCTTCAAGCATGCAATACAAACAAATTATGAAGGTAAAAAGTGATTATGCTCGCCAATGGTGTGGAAATAGAAAAAGGGAAAGTCAATGGATCTTATAGATGAATAAGATCAAGAAGTTATAGGACTGTCCTTGGAAAAATATCTGGATGCTATTTTTTTTCATCTATAGAGTTACCAGGAGTTGAACTCTTCCCTCAATTGTATCTAACTCTGGGTCAAATCCACTTTAGTCTCCATATTTTTAAGGCAGAATATTAAACAACTAGATGAATTGAGTCTTTTAATGAATAACAGACTAAGAAGATCAGTCGTGATATGGTATCTCCTTGTCAGGTAAGGGAGGAAGAGGACAAAAAAGGGAAGGAAGAGGAGAAGGAATTTGTATGTTCTTATGTTTCTAATGTACATATTTTAATATGGCTCTTTCCCAACTATACATAGTTTTGAGTATTTTCTGATACTCAGAAACACAGACACAGACACAGATACACACACACACTCATTTGATATCTCATTGTTTTATACAGTTTTGTCAATTCACCCTTTTAAAATGTGAGCTTTCCAAATAAGATTATTCAACTTAATGATTCTTAACTCAGCTTCTTATAGAAACAATCCCAGATTTTCCAGATTTCTCAAACTAAAAGATTTTTGTCTGATTACCGTATTTTTCAGAGTATAAGATGTACCTTTTTTCAGCCTCTTAAAAAAGAGGCTGAAAATCTGGGTGCGTCTTATGCAATGAATACAGCATTTTTTGCCTCCCGAAACCCTGCCCCTTCACCAAAATGGTGGTGCATAGCTTGTAGAAAGCTTTTAGAGAGCTAGGGGCTGGGAGGGCAGAAATGAGCAAAAAACAGCCCGTTTTCTGCTCAATTTTAACCCCTCCCAGCCCCCAGGAGCACTCTATGAGCTTCCTAAAGGCTATCCATGGCCCCCCCTTTTTTTTTACAAAAAATGGGCTCGTTTTCGTGAAAAATGGGCCATTTGTTGCTCATTTTTGCGCCCCCCCCCCACCTGCACAGTAGCACTCTGTAAGCACCCTAAAGGCTATTCATGTCTTTTTAGGAGAGGGGAAATGGGCCCATTTTCACAAAAAATGGGCCGTTTTCACAAAAAATGGGCCGTGCAGAATGCAAAAACTTTTTTTTTCTATTTGCCTCTTCAAAACCTTGGTGCGTCTTATACTCCTGTATGTCTTATACTCCGAAAAATACAGTATTTTTTATTAGAGACAGGCAGGAATACATTAATAATTTCCATTCTATAATGTCATTCATGGCAGAGTGGAGATTTACATATGTAAACATTATGTCAAGTAAATTGATAGTGAAAGTACAATTCTACTTTTGTTCTTTGTATGCATATGCATAATCTTATAAAAGATTATTTTTAATAATAACATTCTAGTTTGCTCTTCAAAGGATATTGCTTTTGGTCAATCAGTACAGTGCCCTATGTGTATGTATGTGTATATCTATGTATGTATATGTGCGTGTTTGTGTGTGTGTGTGTGTGTGTGTGTGTGTGCACGTGTGTGTGTATCACGCTTTGCTTGCACAGGCACAAGGCCGAAGACACCAGCCTGAAGATGACGAGTGGAACCTCGTACACACATACACACACACACACACACACACAAACACACACACACACGCTATATAAAATATTATAATATGGAAAATATTAATAAATATCAAATAAATTTACAATCCAAAAAACACGAACTAATATTATCAGAATTCACCTTTACCCAACTTACTTTTTCAAGTCAAATCTTTGTCCTGATTTCAAATGGCAGCATGGGATAATTAATGAAGAATATCAGAAAATATTGAAATAATAAACTGAACTATAAATTACTCCTTATATTCAAGTATTCAAATCTTATTTAGTAAAATAATTCATCCAAGAAGCAGACTAAGATTCTTCTGTAAACTCTTTTTAAAAATATTATTACAATAAAAAGGTTAGCTGAGGTTATATTTTGAATATATCATGCCATTTAATCCTATTTTCATCCTGTTTGTGTTCTATTTCTAAAGAATTGTCAGAATCAGTATAATCTTATCCAATTTCTATGGACTGAGAGCTAGTGTACCAAATTTCAAGCTTCAATAAAATGTAACATTGTAAAAATTGTGCATAATTTATTTATAGTCATATGTCTTTCCATTACCAAGAACCACCTGTAAGATCTTCTTAACCAACCATGAATTGTTACAGCAGTCCTATCATTGGAAATAAGACAACCAACAATGTATAAAGATAAAGGTTCCCCTAGCACATATGTGCTAGTCATTCCTGAATCTACGGGAGGGTGCTCATCTCCGTTTCAAAGCCAAAGAGCCAATGCTTTCTGAAGAGGTCTCTGTGGTCATGTGGCCAGCATGACTAAACGCCGAAGGTGCATGGAACACTGTTACCATCTCACCAAAGGTGGTCCCTATTTTTCTACTTGCATTTTTTATGTGCTTTCAAACTGCTAGGTTGGCAGAAGCTGGGATAAGTAATGGGAGCTCAGTTCATTATGTGGCGCGAGGGATTCGAACTGCCAAGCTGCCTATTCTTCTGATCGACAAGCTCATTGTCTTAGCCACTGAGCCATGGCATCCCTTTGAGCCATGGCATGTCTTATTTATATGATGTATAAATGACAGTAAATACCCAGATGCCGCAATATCAGAGCAATAGTGTCACAGAAGCCACAATTAACTGAAGGCAACAGATTTGACTTTGCTGTGTGATTTAAAAAGAAACCTGGAGGAGGAAAAAAAATACAGCCAAGCTACAGGTACTTATGAGCATCTTCTTGAAAAATAGTTGAGCCAGCAACCTTCATGGTTATTTATAGTCCCAATCTACCCTTGCTTTACATAACCCATTGGAGCTATTCCATAATGAAAGGGTGGCTTACTGATGAGTAAGACAATGAAGACATACTTAATGAAAACCAATGGGTACTACTTCAGATATGTTAAAATGAGTTCTGATTAAAGAGATTAAAGGCTCAGTGCTGCAGGCATTTGCATAAGATATATGTCAGCAGCAGGGGGGGATTATTACGACACTTCAGTTTTAAAATATATCCTGGTAGGTACGCACTTCTGAAGGTCAGAGCCGAAATAAAGAAGCAGGCAAGGAGCATTAAAAAGAGTAAGGGAGAGCAAACTCTAATTACAAATTAGACCCAATGGAAGATGATTAAGGCTAAAATCTTGCACATAGAAATAATTCCTTTTAATACCTGATATATACAACCTCCTTGAAATTTCTCTCAGTTTAACCCAGTTTAAATCCGTTTACAGTTTCTTAAATGTTTTTCCCCCTTGCAAAAGGGTTTTTGTTTTTGTTTTAATTTATTTTCAGGATGTTTGCGAATATATATTTAGCTTTCTCTTTCGCTTCAGTTTTTATATATTTTCTTTGATAATGGCAGTGATAGAGCATGTCATAGGCAGCATTGAAGTTTTATGATACATGCTTTTTTCTTCACAATCCTCCCTGCTTAAAAGTTTCCCTTATGAGGGCTTTCATCAGAACTTTATTGAAATGGGGGAGAACCAGAGAGAGTTTAAATCTAAGCAACCAACAACATCACCACATTTACATATCTTGATCATAAAATATCTTCAAAATTGTTTTTTTTTCCTTTGAAAGAGATTAAAGAAGCTAAACTGCTTTGCTAAAAGTGCAGAAACACAAGTCTTTTTCGAAGAAAAAACCTCCATGATATTATTTTTTCTTCTTCCTCCTCCCCCTCCTCCTCCCCCTCCTCCTCCCCCTCCTCCTCTTCCTCCTCCTCCTCCTCCTCCTCCTTCTTCTTCCTCTTCTTCCTCTTCCTTCTCCTCCTTCCTAAAAGCAACTTCCCCTCCAAATAAATAAATCATAGCTCAGACAAATTCTTATAATCATGACTTCTAGGGTTCGCCCAAAAGGCCTTTTCTGATCACACTTGCAATGTGCCTTTCATTACAATGCTCATACTTCTATATGGTCTGCATATTTATGAATATAATTAACAATGGAGAGAAGCAACTTTAAAAAACTTGTTAATATTTCTTTTGGATCCTGGCTGATATATGACATATTCATCTTCCAATTGTTATAGTGTGCTTAATTTAAATCTACAGGATTATTATCCTGAGTTTCAATGTGAAGACATTTATTTATTAATTCATTCAATTTATATCTTGCCTTCTACTCAATCATATGTAAGGTAGCTAAGAAAAATTAAAATACAGTATAAAATGTAGCCACCCCTCAATCCACCTCCATAAAACTAATTCTAGAGTTAATTGATATTGGAACTTGGTTAAAATGGAGTCTCCAAGTTGTTTTTAAATGCAGAGTCTGGAGGCTAGACCCACAGCTTAGGAAGGATGGGAAAGTGCTCTCTCCAGCCTTTGAATAAATGACCTCTGACAGTTATGGCAGCATCTTCAGAAAATATGCCTTTTACCATATTTAATAATATGGTAAGTTCATAACAGGAGATATTTTCATGGCTGCTCCTATCCTTTGGCATATGCTCCTTCTTGCAATTCAGCAGACCTCCATCTTTTTAAGCCTTTGGTAGGCCACCAAGACTAAGCTTTTACCAATACAGTAGGATGGCATGGCATTGCTATCTATGCTATTAACTATGCTGAGCTAAAAGGGACATGGTGACTCAGAGGCTTGTCAATCAGAAAGGTTGGCAGTTCGGCGGTTCGAATCCCTAGTAAACTGAGTGAGCTCCCATTACTTGTCCCAGCTTCTGTCAACCTAGCAGTTTGAAAGCATGTAAAAATGCAAGTAAAAAAATAGGAACCACCTTTGGTGGGAAGGTAACAGCATTCCATGTGTTTTGGGCATTTAGTCATGCTGGCCACATGACCATGGAGAAGTCTTTGGACAGCACTGGCTCTTCGGCTTTGAAATGGAGATGAGCACCAACCCCTAGAGTCGGAAAAGACCAGCAGATATGTGTGAGGGGAACCTTTACCTTATGCTAAGCTCTCTATGCTTACCTATGCTAATTCTAGGAAAATTGAAATGAAATCTTAGCCAATTGGATCCCAATCCATAGTATCTTGGATGCTTACTGTGTTTTGTTTCCTATCCTTTTTATTTAGCTCTCAAAAAAGAAAAAAAAGCCACATTCTTGTTATACCAATCTACAATTTTAATAAATGCTTAGTTTCCCTGCAAACATTTGAAAATCATGTCTCTCCAACCCACATCCTCCAACTCCAGACTATCCTTAAAACATCCAGCCAATTAGGTTCCTTTGTCTCGGAACAGCCAGTGGCAATTTATCACAAAGCCAATGGTTTCATTACATATTCATACTTGTTTGCCACACTAGCAAAACAACATGCTCACTTGTTCTCCAAGTTTCCTGATGCTTTATTTTCTTCTCTTCTACACTTGGGTCTCATGTTCTTTGCTGTATTAATTTAGCTTAATATTTTTAACAGCCTCTTCTCTGTGTTAATATATGTTGCTCCTTCACTGTTACCAAGCAATAACTGTTTAAAATGAAAACCCTCTATGCATGTGTAATAGTGAGTTTTCCTCTGGCTGAAAGAAGCCTCCAAATCACCCATTTCAAAGAATGTGGGGGTTTTTTAAAGCAAAAGTCAGAAGGATTATATCCCTCTCCTGAGAAAGACTTTAACTGGCTTTTGGTGTAAATAAAAAGAACTATTTTGAAGTATGGACTTTACTGCATGGGTGGAAGTTGTGTTCCACTTCCACATGAACTACTTAATATCAAAGTACGTAGTAAGCTTTTGCAAAACTTTGAAATGGTGCCCTGGTTTTATAAAAGTTCTCGCAAAGCACTCTTTAGAAGCTTCATGATGCAGTGATATCCTATTCCACTCAGCATCCCAAAATGAAGGCAGTTCCAGCATCACAGAAGCAAAGATCCCTTTTGCTCCTTTAATCTGTTACTGGAAGTACTAGAAGCACTTTTTTGCACATGCATATGTCTCTTCAGGATACTGGAACTGCCAGATGAGATTTTGAAGAAAAGTGCCTTCATAAAGTGAATTGTCTGAATGAACCTTCTCATTTGTAAAGAGCAGTACAAATGGACAGGGGACAACCCACCATTTGCAACTGCAAGATATATTCCACTTGTCATCCTCAGGCTGGCCGAAGACACCAGCCTGAGGATGACAAGTGGAACCTCGTCGAAACATCGCCAAGATACTTTCAATCTTACACGGGAAAAGACCCGAATACATCAAAACCTGCATACCTGTATCCGTGAAAATCTACAAAAACAAATATCTTACCTCTACGGGGAGGAAACCTTCCTGCTCACCAGGACCTATGAGAAACTCAAAGTCAGACGAACCACCATCTTATGTAATCTCAAATTCCTACGCAACTGCCGAGACAAAAATGTGATCCCCACAACGTGATGCCTCCAACTAAAATTCCATTCTAAAACCTCAGCCGTCGAAAGGATCCTGAAAAGAACCAAATTAGCCCTAATCAAAAATGAACTCCACAGGAAAAGATTCCTACTAGACCAAACCAACAGGGACCTACTCACTCTTCACCTCAAACTCAGTAACAAAATCCACCCAGCACTCTGCGACAAATCCAAACAACTAGCCCTCTGGAGAACTAAAACAGAAGCCTCCAACAAGACAGACAAACAGACCAACAAACTCCACAGACTAGAAAAACAACAGAAGCCCAACCCCCTCCACAGCAACTAATGAAACAAACAGTACACAACATATCAGACAGAACCCTCACCATAGCTGAAACCAATGTCCTTTCCAGAGGATTCAACTTTGCAGTCGCCCCTAAACCCATCCCCACTGAAAACATCATATGCGGAGTTGAAGCTACACTCACCAAAATCAATCCAGATGAAGTCAATAAAATCAGACTTGAAGTCACCAACATCCTCTGCTCCAGTAATCCACCTAGAAGCAACTTACATAAAGAAGAACAAAAAGCACTCACCAACTTGAGGAAAGAGAACAATATAATCATTCTCCCAGCAGGCAAAGATAATGCCACTGTGGTGATGAACACGTCTGACTACCAAGCCAAACCCTCCAACCTACTCCAAGACCCTGCTTACAAACCTCTAAACACAGAGCCCACCACCTACCTGGAAAAAGCCACCAAAATCCAAAATAAAAGCCTGTCCCTTCAGTGAAGAGATCCAGCAAAGAATCATCCCCAGAGAGAAATCATCCAGATACCCAAGCTCTATGGCCTCCCCAAGATACACAAAGAAGAAACACCACTCAGACCCATAGTCAGCTCCATAGGCTCACCTCAACAGAATCTTGCCAAATTCCTTGCCAAACAACTCCAACCCTACGCAGAATACATCACCTCACACGTACAAAACTCACTCCACTTCATAGAAACAATAAAGAAACAAACCCTACAACCCATCAACCTACTTGTGAGCTTCAATGTCATATCCCTCTTCACCCAGGTGCCTATTAAAGAAGCCTTGACAGCTATCCAAAACAAATACAACCCTAAGCACTTCCTGGATCTGACCAACCACTGCCTAACAAACATATACTTCATCCACAATGGACAAAGATACAAACAGATAGAAGGAGCACCCATGGGATCACCCCTCTCACCTGTTATTGCAAACCTATACATGGAACATTTTGAAACCAACACCGTAGATAAATCCGAACACAAACCCAAACTCTGGCTTAGATATGTAGATGACACTTTCGTAATTTGGCCACATGGGAAGGAAAAACTGGACAACTTCCTCACACATCTCAACAGCCTATACCCCAAAATACAATTTACTATGGAAATAGAAGCTAACAACCAACTTCCCTTTCTGGACGTTTTAATTTACAAAAAACCCAATGGCTCCCTAGGACACACCATCTACCAGAAAAAAACACACACCAACCACTACTTAAATGCACAATCCCATCACCACCCTGCACAGATCAATTCTGTAGCCAAGACCCTCATCTCTAGAACCAAATGCCTAGCCGACATAGAAAACTGAATTACACACTCTCACAAATGTATTAATTGCCAATGAATTCCAAAGAATTACCAATTGTAATCCAAAAGGAGACACACCCCAAGAATCGAGATATAGAACAGGACAACAGCATCGCCCTCCTCCTTTACATCAAAGACACCACAGATAAAATCAGCAAAATTCTCCACAAACATAATATCAAGACAGCCTTCGGCACTGACCAAAAAATAGCCAATATCTTAAGAAACCCCAAAGACAAAATCCAGCTAGAAAACCAAGGGGTCTATGAAATACCATGCAAAATGTGCTCAGCCACATACATTGGACAAACTAATAGAAGAATAAATGCTCGCATCACAGAATACAAGAATGCAGTCAGAAAAGAAGAAAAAAACTTCCTCCCTTTTCCAGCACCTTAAAGCTACAGGACATGAAATTAATTTAGAAGGAACCAGGTTAATCTCCAAAACTGAACACTTCAACAAGAGTATAATTATGGAAGTTATCTAAATAGAGAAACACACCCATAACATGAATAAATGTGACGATACTTCCCGTCTACCAGACATCTGGAAACCAGCCCTGGTAAACAAATGAGCCCCACCCACCATCCAGGCTGTTACAACACAAAACAACAATGGACCCACAGCCAGCACCAATCAGCACCAATCTACCAATCATGATACAGCCACACATCAAATCAATCCACTTGCTGAAATGGCGCCAGCACTCCACCCACCCCCAAGGTTTGTAGAGGAACAGCAGCTCCGATCACACTTTAAGCCCAAAACTCCAGCCTGAAGATGGCGAGTGAGACCTCGCTGAAACATTGCCAAGACAATCTCAATCTTACACAGGAAAAGACGCGAATACAACAAGACCAGCATACCTACACCCATGAAAATCTATGAATACATATATATGGGGGGAGGTGTGAGGGTGTGGGGGTGTGTGTATCATATATAATATCCATCTAAATGACATTCATTCAAGGCAGCAAAATGAATCAGTTAACATATACTAAGAGAACAACAGAGTTGTAAGGGACCTTGGAAATCTTCTAATCCAACCCTTGCTCAAGTAGGAGACCCTATGCCATTTCAGACAAATGGCTGTCCAAGCTCTTCTTATAAACCTCTACTGATAGAACACAGCTTCTGGAGGATTAATTGTTCTTACTGTTAAGAAATATCTCCTTAGTTCTATGTTATATCTCTCCTTGATATGTTCCCATCTGTTATTTCTTGTCCTGCCTTCAGGTGCTTTGACTAATAGCTTGACTCTATCTGCTTTGTGATATCTCCTTAGATATTGGGAGACTGTTATCATGTCACCCTAGTCCTTCTCTTCCCTAGACTAGACATATCCAGTTTGTGCAACTGTTATTTAGCCTCTAGTCCCCTAACAATCTGTGTTGCTCTTCTTTGCACTCTTTCTAAAGTCTCAAAATCTTTTTAGCATCATGGTGACCAAAACTGGATGCACTAATCAAGTGTATCTTACCAAGGCATTATAAAGACCTCAGGTGACCCTGATTTTATCCCTCTGTTAATGCAGCAAAGAACTGTGTTAACTTTTTAGGCAGCTGCAACAGATTGCTGACTCCTATTTAAGTGGCTGTACATTAGGATTTGAGGTCCCTCTCACAGTTACTGCTATTGAGCAAGATACCATCTGTTCTATACCTGTATATTTGGTTTTTCCTCCCTAAAGGTAAAACCTTACTTTTCTCACCACTGAATTTCATTTTGTTGGATAGGGCCCAGTGTTCAAGTCTGTCAACTCCTTTTAATGTTAAGTCCTGTATAATGGTAAGTCTTATTTTAGGTTTCCTCTATTTACTTTTTTATTAGGTAACTGACATCAATGGGATAATGTCAACAGAGAAACTATTACAGTGACACATGAAAGAAGGAAGAAGGAAAAGTGCCAATTCTGCCTTGGCCTCTTAAGAATCTTAAAGACCCTTCAGGAACAATTACAGATTCTTCTCATTTAGTGACTGCCTTATTTAGCAACTATTCACAGTAAAACAGTGATTAAAAGGTAACTTTATAATCCCTCTTCATATTTATGATCTTTGCAGGTCTGTAAAGCAAAGGAAAGCTGAAGTAAGATAATAATAAGCACAGTCACAGTTTCACTTAGTAACTGCTTTGCTTAATAGTCAAGTTGCTAGTCCCAATTGGAAGTCAATAAATGAGGACTACATATAAATGACTCTGCGTGATCATGAAGAAGCAACTTCCCAATCATATATTAGTATTTTATTATCCAGTAAGCCTATCTTAGCTCATGAGTTATTTATGGAAATTGTATGTATATTTTTACTTCATTCTTCATTTCATTCAATTTTTGCATTTCTATGGGATTGTTTTTCTAAATTGAGATCAATACATATATAAAGCTATCTTAGATAGAGCAACACTGCCCTTTAGAAATCAAACTCTTTCACAATTGGATAATGTAAAAATGAGTAGCTTTAGTGAATTTGAAAATCAGTATTGGCTGCCATTCTATTCCAATATTTATTCAAAATTAATTTCTGACAATCTGCTTCCTACTAGCTGGAACTTTTCAGGTATGTTAGATTCCTGCATTTCCATTACTTCTTGAGAAAATTAGTTTGACAAAATTGAGCCAGATTAAGTGCATAATTCAGGATTCTTATAGTTGTTGCTTACTTCTCCAAAACAAGATACCTGTTGTTATGTTTTTCATTTGACATCTAAATTTTCTCTGTTACACTATAGGTCAGTGGTTCCCAAACTTGGCAATTTTAAGACTTGTGGACTTCAACTCCCAGAATTCTCCAGCTAGCTCTTCTGGCTGGAGAACTCTGGGAGATGAAGTCCACAAGTCTTAAAGTTGCCAAGTTTGGGAACCACTGCTATAGGTTAATAATGGCATACAATTGGCTATTGTCATGTGACACAATTAATATTTTATTGCCTGAAGAATATCAATGATTTTACCCCAGACACTCATAAAAGCTCTCTTTTGTGGGACATTTCACAATTCTTTATCCTGGCTTTGGGGTAGAAAGCATTCATTCTTGTTACAGGCAGTGAGTCTTAATTTCAAAAAGCAGTTTTCTCTTAATTTCAAAAAGCAGTTTTCTCTTGAGTGACAGCTAGATATGATCCGTCAGTAATAGATAGAGGTTTTAGGGACAGTGAACCACATCTTGTCAATATTACAGGTTATTTTCGGGTTGAACCTTGATGAGAGGTGGAAAAAAGAGAAAAGGTAAATTTCATAAAATAGCTTTCTCATTTATTGTTTAGTTCGAAAACATGACTTGCCGCCAATACATATTGTACAATTAGGGAAAAGAGCTGATTTTTTTTTGTCACTCAGCAATGGCAGGATATAATTTTACCTTTCATTATTTCAAGATAAAGCAGTGATTCTGAGTTGATTATTGATTAATCAAGCCTTTCCATTTCCCAGGAAAAGATTACTGGCATCTAACAAAGGTAGCCGGGAGAAAGGGGTACTTTCCCTACCTTTACAGCGTGGAAGGCATTTTAAAGGATGGAAAAAAGATAACGTGTGATGAATTTTATAAGAAAATGTGCAACCCATGTAATTTGTCAGGAAAGTGTTAGCTGGGATGACAGTAAGACATCACCTTCTCTCCAGCAAGCTTCATTTAACTATCAAAGAAAAACAACGTCTGCAAGGAATGCATGGCACACTTGTACCATTTCTCAGCTCTTGTCACACTCTTTTATGTTTTGTTCATAATGGCAACTGTCTTGCTTGATGTATCACACTGATGTTCTCACCTGCTCGTTGTCATTCAGTCACTAAATGTGGAGAATGAATATGTATAATTCTTTCAAAAGCACATTATAATGACCCAGTCTGGCAATTTTTATAATACATCCCACCAGACTCTGATTAGTCTGTTAAGTTGGCATTCAACTAGCAAGAGTTGGCTGTTGATTGCTCTTGCCAATATCTTTGGTGCATATAATTAATACTGAAAAGAAGAGGAAGGGCGGGGTGGTGGTAAGCCTAAATATAGTTTGAATTGCTTCATTTTATTTAGCAGTAATTTGGGGGGGGGAAGTATTAATTTGTATTGCTGAAACATCTCTCGTTCTCAGTTTCTCTTTTTCTAGTGAGTAATTCAATTATGCAATCTTTAGAACTAAACCCTACAGGAACCGTGATTTCAGCATTTTATTACTAAACGGGGACCAGTGTAGCTTGATGTAATTAATTGTATATCTTGATACCAGGAAAATGTGCATTGTATTATGTTTGCAATTCTGAGAGTTTCATGGCTATTTGTTTTAACAGCCCACTAATGTTATAATGCTTTTCATTTGCTTCTGAAAATTGAGAGGCTTTTTATGCTACACCACAAGCAAATAAAGTCTCTAAAGGGAAGTTGAGAACCAAAGTGATGTGTTACAACTCCATTCTAAGCAATTTAACAATTAAACATGCTCTAAGGGGGGGAAATCAGCATATTTTTTTCAGATAAACATAAATGCAACCTTTGTAAAAACTAGAAAATGACCTCTAATGTTATTTTCAAGGAAAATCAAGGTAGACTCTGAGTATATAACAGGCCATGTCAAACTTGGGCTAATACCCAAATACACACTCAGTGGCATATTTTTAATACATGTGAGACCAGATTGATGTGTCACTTTGTCCTTGAATCTCACTCTTCAACATGCAGTTTGGGAGTTCAGTAAGGGGAAGAAATTTAAAAATCTTGTGACGTTTGTTCAAGTAAAATGCTCTAATAAAAAGGAAAGGAAGGGAAAATGTATACTGATTTCTCAATTCACTGAATCACTCTGAATCAAACCAGGGTGACCTTGGGTTGCAGACTACTATCATGTGCCCAAACTACTGCCTTTAAGTGATAAGATCATGGAAAATGGTGGAGAGATAGCTATTTATTCTGCTTTGTAGTTCTACTACAGAGATTGGAAAAAGGAAGAGGGGCTAAATGCTTTCTGAAACTAGAAATGGAAATGATTTGGGGGAGTTTTCAGAATGATGTAAAATTGACCTGAACATGTGGGTGCTACGATCCAGAGCAAGAACAAACCTTCCAAAATTATGATAACAGATCATATCAGAATCAAACTAAGAGTTGCTAGCCAATTACATAATCATTCTTGAATGGGTAGCAGTGACAGCAATCAAACAAAACTTGGTAATACATTTTTCCAAGTTAAGCAATGTTTTTCAGACACAGAAAGGAAATAACACATAGTAAGCCAAAGAAAATAAGGATTTGAGAAAAGAACTCAAATATCGATACATTGAATTTATGCTAAGATAATCTCGACACTTAAAAACATCCTTACTTTTACCTCTACTTTATACATATTGCATATCAAGAACTGCTGCTAGGTAGGGGAGGAAATAAGGGATTGGAAACCTTGCTGGGAAACCATCATGGACATGGACATGAAAAGTGCATTACTATAATAGTAATCCAGCAATACATCAGCAGCTAGTAGCACTGAAATGGATAAAACATCTCCAAATTTCCTTCCCTCAGGAATCATGGGACCCAGATTTTGGATGTATTCTGGATGTTAGCCTATCTGAGATACTGTCATTAAAAACTGTTATCCTGTGATGCACCATTTGCCAAGGTATATATAGATACATTATAGACTTACTGTATACTATAAAGTAACAACATGAATAGAAGGCAAACAACATGCATAGTGTTATTACCCACACAAGAAATTCTAAAGACCTCCACATGTCAAATGCCAAGAACTGCAGAAATTAAATGTAAATGAATTTATGTACCAGCCTTGCCCAATTACTTCTTTTCTGAGGTTTATGATGTAGGATTGTATGTAACTGACGTCTGCCGATATGCTTACAAATCTTTGTAAGAATAGATTTGTTAGGGATAGATTCTCACCAAAACTAGGCATACCTGAATCCTATGGACAGGCTTCTATACACCTAACAAAGGCCACCACATTTTTTAAAACTTTCATAATACAGGTTTAGTCCCTACAGAAGGATATAATCTCAAGAATTTCATTTCCTAGTTGCTATGGTATTTTTCCTCAGCATGTTAGTTTCCATGTTTCTTCTGTAAAAGTGGAACTGAAATCTTGATGTATAAATCAACACGGCAGTTTCAGGATTAAAGCAAGATAGGTTTTTGTCTTCCTTCAGGCTCAAAAAGATATAGTTTCCTAAAAAGTCAACCAGCTTTGAGTTCAGATTGATCATTTTCAGTGTTAATATTTTCCATGGATCTCTCAGTGGAAAAGTTATATAACAACAATGAAATATCATTATATAAGAAACACATATATATTTGTTTAAACTCTTCTCCTGAATTGGCTATATATTGGCTGTATTATTTAATTCTTCCCAACAATTTATCCATGTAATTTAACAGTTATCAGTACCCCCAATGTTCACTTTTCCAACCTCCAAGAAGCCCACTTGCTATAAATCAGAGAAAGTTGGCACTTTTGGAGATTTGGAGGCTCCACTGGAATTTAGGCAAATGTCATACTTTGTTCACAAGGAATTAACTTTCCTTAAACAGCCTATAGACGAGGTGTCTCACCTCACCTACAATATTTATTTAACTCATGCATGTTAAAGAGTCTGAATGTGTGTAAAACAGGTTTCTAATTTATGATAGCAATAGTACTTAGAACTTATATACCACTTTACAGTGCTTTACAATCCTCTCTCTAAGCGGTTTACAGAGTCAGCATATTGGGCCCAACAATTTGGGTCTTCATTTTATCCACCTCAAAAGGATGGAAGGCTGAGTCAACCTTGAGTCTGGTGAGATTTGAACTGCCAAATTCCAGTCAGTCAGCAGAAGTTGCCTTCTAGCCACTGCACCACTGTGGCTGATGTAACAATAACAGTACCACTATGCAATGGATAATCAGGACTAGCCTTGAGAGATGCAATAGAGATGCACTTTGGTGGGTACTTGCTGCATCATCTTCTTTTCCCATTTCCTACTCCCAATCAAAGATGCAGGACACAAAAAAATCAAAAGGTTTTCTTCTTTCTGCCATCTAAAGAATAAAAGGACACCTATAGTCCGAGGGACAAACTTACCAACCTTTCACTTTCCAATGTTCAATGTGCCCTTAAACATATGTTTACATCCTATTGTACATAGTTTGGGAGGGGGTTCTTTGCATTTGCTTCAGGAAAATGTCTATGGAGATTTCCAGTCATTGTCACAGTTGTTCCAAAGGTGCTTTTTCAAAGCCAACTGGACTTTCTTGTTTTTCTTTGAATATTTTTCACTTCTCATTCAAGAAGCTTCTTCAGCACAGAGCTGAAGAAAAACAAGAAAGTCCAGTTGCCTTTGAAAAAACACTTTTGGAACATTCTCCAGGAAAGAAAAATGCAATGGGGTAGCTCAGAAATATTGCAAAGTAGGGCAGAAAATATATTTGCCATTCTAATCTAAGAGAGCCTAAAGAAAAAGGAAAAGCAAGAATATGAGTTTTGGAAAAGGTAGTGTTAACGTCACCTAAAATGGTCACAACTTATTAGATGTTTTGGATTTTTCTTTGTTCAGTATTCTGTTTTCCCTCTATGTATAGTTTCTACCTAGACAGCAATAAAGGAGCATACTTGTTTATCTGCACCAGCAAGTGAGGAAGGCTTTCTCTTCTGAAATCATTATGTTAGGGAACAAAACAGAGTTGGGTGCTTAAAAAGAGTACTCAAGACATACCTAAAAGTAATCTAGAAAAAAACCTTCTCTTTTAAGTTATCCTTCTAATGCACCCAACAATCAGAACAGATTTTTAATTGGCAGTTAAGAATGAAAACAGTTCCCTGGAGAAATGGAGAAAAACTATTCAGCTAAATACTGGTTGGTTTGCTAGTCTGTATTCAGGCTTTATTTCTCTACAATATGTGCACAAAAACCTGAGGCTTCTTAGAGTTTCTGGCAGAAAATTCTACTCAGCAACTAGCAAAATATTCCTCTTGTTTACCACAGTAATTTTCCTAATTGTTGAGTTAACTTTTACATGACAACCAATTAAAAAAAGCTCTCTTGGAAATTTGACAGGAAGGCAAAAAAAAAATCTAAAAAAGGAGGGATGGGAGAAGATGCTAATGTATTTTCCAAAATCTGTTTTCTCTAAAACTTAGGAGTTTTATTATACACATTTTCCTCACTTCTTAGATACAATATAAATGACTTTCTTTGTTTTTTCCACTTTTGGCATCTTTAACATGCTCATTATATTTTAACAACCTTATTTAATCATGGTATTTGTAATCAATTTACTATTTACTTTCCTCAACCTTTTCAGTGAAGCTTAGCTCTCTTTGCAAAGCATTAGAAAATCACCCACTTTCTATTTTGCAAGAAAATAACATGAGTAAGTTAGAAAGAAAAGGGATAGAGAGGAGTAGAGACATACCAGCAACCTGGAAGGGTGGCTACTTTTTCTAACAAATGTAGCTACAGGGCTATCTTTGGAGACTGAAGAACTAAAATCAGGGTTGGACTTCAAAAATTTTAGCAACCTGTCTAGTTGCTGGGTCAGTGTGGCCATGATTGGCATAGCCTAGTTGGCCTCCTGCACCACCTTCCCTAGGCTTCGGAGCCTCTGGGAAGATGAAAACTGCCTCCCTCAAGCTCTGGAGGCCCTTCAGAGGCCTGTTTCCAGCCTTCCAGAACTTCTGTGAGGCCATTTTACCTCTCTCCAAGCTTTCATGTGAGCCCTGCACTTACCTTGCATCCAAAATGGGCTGTATGAGACTTCTGGGAGGGGTGTGGCACAATGTTCCCTCTAAATTTTTTCAGTGTGTGCAGAAAAGTATAGTGTTTGAGCAGCACATTTTCATGCCTGAGCACCTGAATTTTTTTTAGCCATAATTGCCATCAGAGCAGATGTTGGGAGGGGGGCAAGGAGTAAAAGGGTCCCCTCCCTCTCCCTCAGACCCCCAGGAAGGAAGGGAGGGGAGGGGGGGAGGGAAAGGAAAGAAAATGGGAAACAAGGAAAGGAAAGGAAAAAGGAAAGGAAATAGAAAAGAAGGAAAGGAAAAAGGAAAGGAAATGGGAAAGAAGGAAAGGAAAAATGAAAGGAAAGGAGAAAGGAAAGGAAAAGAGAAAGGAAATAGAAAAGAAGGAAAGGAAAAAGGAAAGGAAATGGACAAGAAGAAAGGAAAGGAAAAGAGAAAGGAAAGGAAAAAGAAAAGGAAATGGAAAAGAAGGAAAGGAAAAAGGAAAGGAAAGGAGAAAGGAAAGGAGAAATGAAAAGGAAAGAGAAAGGAAATGGAAAAGAAGGAAAGGAAAAGAAGGAAAGGAAAATAGAAAGGAAAGGAAAAAGGAAAGGAAAGGAGAAAGAAAAGGAAATGGAAAAGAAGGAAAGGCAAAGAGAAAGGAAAGGAAAAAGAATGGAAGTTAGAAGAAGGACAGAAAGGAAAAGGAAAGAGTGGAAAGGATTTGTACTGCTCAAAAATCAAGTCTCAAGATCCCGTGGACCCCTTTGGCTCAGGCATTCCAATTCCACGCTGCTTCCCTCTCTCCCCAAAGCGAAGGGATCGCAGAAAAAATGCTGAGCCCAGAACGGGGCTTCAGATGAGGCAATGCCTGAGAAACCCTGGATGTGCCGAGAAACACAGGCTACAACCAGCGAATCCCATTTTCCCAGGAACTGATGAAGCCCCAGAGGACCAATGGAAATTCTCCCTTCTGCAGCATCATCTATCTCCAGGCAGAGTCTTCCTTGATTTCACCAATCAGAAATCAGAGTTCAGAAGGGAGGGAAGGGGGATATTTTCAGTCACATTTAAAGACATTAAAAAACACTGCGCTGCAGTTTGAAACTTGTGCACAGTGTTTTTTTGTTACCTGCATGGCCGGGCATGCGTGCAGCTTAGAAGGAACGCTGGCGTGGTGGGGTGAGAAGGGTGGGACAGGTGGGAAGAACCAGCCAGGGGTTGGATTTGGAGGTTCTCTGAACCGGCCATAAAGTTAGCTAGGGGTTCTCCCGATCCCAGTGAACCTGTAGTAGCCTACCCCTGACTAAAATACATAGTATTCCAACACAAAAAAGAAAAAATACAAAAATTGTGATATAAACATACTAAAAGGACAACACAGATCAAACATAATATCCATGGTAGTACAGATCGGAGAGGTGCTTAAGCTTTATGTCCTCTGCCATTTATTTTGCAATTTTCCCACATTTTCCTGACAATTTAAGTGAAGAAGTTCCATTGATGTTCTTTATTTTTCCTTCTGTTTTTCAAAGTTCCTTTGAAAGGAAAAGTATCTTAAGTACTTAAGTATCTTCCAATTTCATACAGTAGTAGCAATATTAATTAGGAACCCCCAGATTTATGGAATCAGAAAAAAAAATCAGAAGGGCAGTGGAATTGAAACACATGTTCATTTATGGACTCATAATAGCCCTGGGTGATGCAGCTTTGATTTGTACTTCACACACAGAGGCAGCAGGACTTGCCTTAGTGATGTCTTGGAATCACCTTCTCAGCAAAGCTTTTTTCTAAGACTTGGAAGAGGTAGAAGGGTGTCCAGTCCAGATGCCTCATCCAGCTGCTTCAACTGGTGCCATGTATCTGCAGAGAACAGCACAGTGAGTTCATAGAAACAAGGGATTCACACTTTGTGAAACAGCTTTGAAGGAACCGTCTTCTCAAAGCAAAACATCATCGGAAAATCTGCAAAGCTCTAATTTGCAATTGATCCCATTAGCTTCTACTTTTTAAAGTTATTACTTTTCTATAAGCTGTAATAGGTTAGCATGTAATATACTGTTAAACCTCCAGGATTGTGGCACTAAAATATTTTACATTAAATTAAAAGAAACTGGTAGAAGCTGTATTTCCTCTGACCTTTCCTTAGCAAATGAATTTGCTATAAAACACTACGCTCTTATTTCTTTATTATGTGAGTGTAGAATGGTGATTTGAACCTGGCTCTCCCTGGACCAGACCCAGCTCTTTAACCACTGGAAAACACTGTGTCCCTCTTCTTTCATGTTTTTGTATTTAAATGGACTTAGATGGGGCAGCTCTTGGAACACAGTGTGCTCTAATCCAGAACTTAGCCATCACACAAATCCTTTGATTGCAGCTTTATGTTTGAGCAAAACTACCTTAAGGAGTTTGGCCATGTTTGGTCATATAAACTCGAAACTCCTCTTTTCTATGAGCTGGCTGGCCTTCAATTTCTTGGAGCCTATAAAAAGTAGTATTTGAGAATGTTTAAATAATACATTTTTATGAAATTTGTCATCCGTGCCCATGGTGATGTGGAAAATGTTATTTAACACAGAGACAAACTATACATAAATATACAAAATACTAACATCCCCCTACTCCCAATGCTGACTTCTTTACTGAGTTACAGAACAAAAGACAATATATAAAGTGATTTGTGTATGTGATAGAAACAAAGAAAGGATTGCAAGGATAGAAAAAATATGGAGGAATATAGTGAATTGTGCTTGTGTGAACCAGTTTTAGCTGTTTTTATTTTCTTGCATGATGCCTTTCATGCTTTTAGGTTACTAATATTTTTTATTCCTTTTCTGAGTTCTGCATAATACTGTTCATCCTGAAAGAGAATAGCTTGATTGAAATGCATGTAATATATAACCAGAGAAGAATTTCTTGAGAAGAAAATGATGTTTGATTCATTATACATCAGGAAGACCATGAGTAATTTAAACTTCACAACATCACTAGCTTTCTTACTTCCTCGTGAACAAATGGGAAACATGTTCAGAAGGCAGAAAGTGCTATATCAAAAAATTTCAGCTGCTTCTGTGCTATTGACCTCAACATTATGATACCCGTTTAACCAACATTATAATTCCAGTTACTCCTATCACACATTTAAAGTATGTGATGTATTTTACATACATGAACTACCTCTCTATAGAATAAGGTATTACTATTTCCTTTTCTATTTCCATATTTGAAAGTGAGCATTGGGGCTTATTTAGGGATAGGCAAGAAATCTTATTTCTAAAAAATGATGGAAATTCTCATGGCCCTTCGTAAATATGATGAAAAGAACTTAACGTTTAATATTTCAACATGGCAGTGAGAAAATCTGGGATATTTTTCATCTTTACCTTATATGGGCAATTTATTGGCCAATTCCCATAACAGGAATCAGCAGTTATTCCTAGATTTCACTGAGTAAGATGTGATTTACCTAACAACCTCATAGGGTATTTCAAGTAGGGTATTTGAATCCATATACTATGGGGTTTTTTTATATGCTGTAAACATCATGTGAAGATCCAGCTCTCTGGAGAATACTGTAATGCTGGGAAAAGTGGAAGGAAAGACAAAAAAGATGTTGACAGCAGAAAGTGGATAGATTCAGTTACAGTGGTGATGGGGGCACCATTGAAACAGCTGAAGGACCAGGTTAGAAGCAGATCATCAAGGCCCCTATCTGTCTAAGTGATCACTAAGAGTGGACAACATTTTTATAGCATTTAATCATCATACTAAATTAGACCTGAATCATTGTCATTAAGACAAAGGGTCTATCAAGAAAGTATATGATAGTAGTTAATACCACTTAGGAAGCCATAAATTCTAGTTCAGCTTTAAGCACAAAGTTAGATGGGTAATTTTGTAGCAATCACTCTTTCCCAACCATAGAAAAAGACAATGTCAAGCCATTTCTTTAAAAAAAAATGCTGACAATAAAGCTTTATAAACTTGTTCTTATAGCCAGCAGGAATCGAGAATGACTCATAGAGACACTCCAGCATGATACCATCCCTCAATACCTAACAGTCCTCCTGCCACATTGGACATTTTGAAAATTAGATTAACTTAAATAAGTAAATCAATTTAAATGTGATGTTCTAAAAAAGCCAAATGACACCATGTTTTTAAAATATCATTTCTGTCTCAGATGGGCATCAAAGACTTTTGTAGGAAATAAACATAGGGAATGGATGTGCAAAGTGACTTGCTATCAAAGAAATAATAGAACAGATAAAAATAAACAAGAGAAGAAAGGACTTTGCCTTTTGGTAAACTGGCACTTTATGACTCATCACTCCCATATATTTTTGTGAATGGGCAAGCTTCCCTCCCTATCATAGCTATTTTATGAGATTATCTGCCAAATACTTTTAAAATCCATGTCTGTGCTCACTAGACCAACAGGTTCTTAATTCCCATTTAAATCAATAATTGGCTAAGTTAAAAAAAAATCTTGAATAACCATGTAAAAAAACTGTGTGACTAAAATGCTTGTGATATGCCACAACTTTATAATGGCTTGTAGAGAATAATTAAGAGAAATTCTTGACTGTAAATACTCTGTGTGTCCAATCTTCTGCATTTCATTTCAAAATGGACACAATAAGACAACTGAAAGAAAGTGAAAAACATTGGAAACATGAGCCTGCACACTGAATGCAAATCCAAAGAGCTCCTCTCACTCCTACTGCACTTTGGAATAATTAAATATAAAGTGTTGCAAAGACTGGCAGATGAATCCTAACTGTAATTGAGTTGGCACTTAAACATTACTATATTGGCACTGCCAAGTTTCAATCCCCCACAGTTTTCCCTCTGAGCGTACATAATATCAGTTACTAATCTTGTTCTGAAAGAGAGCTGATTAATATATTTTTTTGAGGGGAGGAGGAGGAGGAGGTGGAGGAAAAGAGTTACTTCATCCCTCTAATTTTTGAAATATTGCCTTTCCAGGGACAATTATATTATGTTTTTGTCATAAACCCAGGCAGAAAACGGAGCTTTGTTTCCAGGGGGATAAACAAGAAAGATTTCAGGTTGGGAAGGAGGTTTCTCAACCCATGAAAAATACAAAACATGCAGGAATAACAATTTGGCCAGAGGTTTGGCAGTTCTATATTGGAAGTGATGAGAGAAAGCTCAGAAGGGATATCTCTTACAGGACCATTTTAAGCTCCTGGGGATTGTAAATCATAAAAGATTTCTTATCCAACATAAGCTGAAAAGAATCACTTTCCACACAGATTAGTGTCTCGGTCTAAAACTGCAACACTATATTTCTTTGATACATGAATATTTTTTATAAAGAGGACATTATTTGCTTAAAATGAGTTATCCCAGTTCTTACTATGTTGAGAAATAGGGGCTTCTAAATGTTCCAAATAGACAAAGAGATGCTGACAGTTTTCAGTCATTTTCAAAAACTATTTGAGTACACAGTAAACACACCTCGAAACAATCCTGGCATGTTCATTTTGGAAGAGGAGGAGGAGGAGGAGGAGGAGGAGGAGGAGGAGGAGGAGGAGGAGGAGGAGGAGGAGGAGGAGGAGGAGGAGGAGGAGATATAGCTATCCAGGTGAGTTCAATATCAAACGAGCACAATTTTATCTTGCTTCTATTTCAGAAGAAAGACAAAGAGGTGATCAGAAAAAAAGAGCTGGGTAATATCCGTCCCCTCCTTTCCTCCAGGATTTGTTGTTTATCTTATTATCTCTCTACACTTCTCTACTTTTTCAGATGATTCTGCTTCCCTTCCTTTTATTCCATTTCTTTATGCTGCTATTCTAATATTAGTACTTAGATCCTTCATCTGGTAATTTAATAGCAATTGCTGAGAACAACACAAGGAAAGAGCTATTGCTTATGTGATTTCGGTGTATCTGCTATAAGAAAGATTACACTGGTTTTCCTAAAATGTTGGAATGATACGGTTGGATGGTTGGCTTTTGTTGCAGCATCCAAGCATCCATAATGTACTGACCATAAAATGTAGCAAAATATAGAGTCAGGATTTTATCTTTGTTCCTTCTTCTTTCTTCTAATCTCAGAATCCTTCATCTCTGCTTTGTTTTCTTGACTATGAAGTACTAGTAATGACCTCCCACATTTACCGATGTGGTCGTTATCTGGCAATTGGACCCTGCAGCTTGTTTCCCATGGGGCTAGCCTTGATGATCCATCAAAGTTACACTTAGTACAAAATGCAGTTGCCAGTTTGTTAACCAGTGAGTCATTTCATTTTACATCTTTATTAAATTGCATATCAACTTGTTTCCGGATATGATTCAACATGCTTATTATTGTCTATTAAAATCCTATATGGCTTTAGTCCAGTTTTCTTCCACACACTGTTTGTGATGAACCCCACATTCTGAAATATTCTACCTTCTTGAAGTTAGGATGTGTCCTTATCCATCCTAAGGAAGCAGTTACAAATGCATGTGTCATTCATGTGCAATACTCACAAAGAACTTTAACTATGCATTGTTATCTTCTTGACTTTTTTCAATCTCCTCATTTGGACACCTTTGAGCTTTGTGTTAAAGTGTTACCTTTTGGAATATTGATAATTATGGACTGTTATTTTGTATTAAAGTGTTTAAAATCTGCTTCCTTTGTCATTCCTGCCATTCAGGAGATAAATTCTCCTGAAACACACTTCAGGTAATTCTCAACTTCCAATCATTGGTTTACTGACTTTTGAAGTTACAATTACATTGAAAAAATGACTTACAACTGGTCCTCACACTTACAATTGTTGCAGCATCCCCCATGGTCATGTGATCAAAATTCAGAAACTTGGCAACCAGCATATATTTATGATGGTTTGCTCTGTCCCAAAGACATGTAGTCACCATTTGTAAACTTCTCAGCCAGCTATCCACGAGCAAAGTCAAAGGAAAAAGCCAGATCCTCAACTACATGATTCACTTAACAACTGAATTGCTTAACAACTTTGGGGGGAAAATCATGAAATGGGGCAAGACCCACTTAATTGCTTTGCTTAGCAACAGAAATGTTGGATTCATGTGTGGTTGTAAGTTGAGGAATATCTGTAACCAAGTCCTACAACACAATTACGAGTAAAAACCTCTATGAAAGAGAAAGAAAGATAACTGAAAATATAAGGGCCATTTCACTAGCTCACTCATTTCCTGGGGTTCCCAGGCATGCCCAGGTCTTTGGGGACCTCCAGATGCTCAACAGTAAAAACTTCATCTCAGGAGATAGAAGATTCCATAATGCAGGTGCCACAGCAGAAAATCCCCACTGTCTTGAGCTCACCAAATGTAACTCCCTAGATTACAGAATCTGTATCATGCCTTTTCTGCTGGTTCTAATAGGGCAGGCAGATGAAATCAGGAAGTAGCAGCCCCTCAAATAACTTGGTCCAATTCCATGGAGAGCTTTAAAGATGAATATTAGAATTGAATTAGACCCAACAACAAATAGGTAACTAATGCAGCTCCAGAAGCAGAAGGGTGATATTGTGTTGTACCAGAAACACTGCATTGTGCCGCTGCATTGTGTACTCATTGACATTTCTAGCTATTCATCAAGGGCAGCCCCATGTAGAGTGCATTGCAGTAGTTTAACCAGGAATTGAGATGATAGCTCCCTTTGATTTAGGAAAGGAAAAATAGCAACAAAATTGTTCAAATGTGGTTCTAGTCCTGACTGTCTCTTTTCAGCAGGAATTGTGAGTACAGAAGGACCTCCAAATTGCACACAGGCTCTGTTTGGAGAAGTGCAAAACCATCCAGTAACAAAGATGGTAAAAACTGATTCACAGGAATTAAAAAAAACAGTTACATGGTAAAGGTAAAGATAAATGTTCCCTCGCACATGCGTGCTAGTCATTCCCGGCTCTAGGGGGTGGTGCTCATCTCTGTTTCTTAGCCGAAGAACCAGCACTGTACAAAGACTTCTCCATGGTCATGTGGCCGGCATGGCTAAATGACAAAGGTGTATGGAATGCTGTTACCTTCCACCTAAGTAGTCCCTATTTTTCTAGTTGCATTTTTTACGTGCTTTCAAACTGCTAGGTTGGCAGAAGCTGGGACAAGTAACAGGAGCTCAATTCTAACAGCTGAACTGATGACCTACTGATTGATAAGCTCAGAGCCTAGTTACATGGTAGTAATTAATATTTTTGACCACCAGATACTGCTGTCAAAACTCATTGAATTATAAGAAATAAAATGCTAAGATAAAACTGTTTTTTCAAGGTAAAATATGAAGCCAGATGTAAAATTGAGAACCTAAAACCCTAAAAATTGATGGCTAAAAAATATATTCAAAAATGGCACAAAAAGCCCGACTCACTATTATGAGACTTTTGCACCAATGGTCAAACATACTTCAGTCAGAACACTGGATTAATGTAGCAGCAGAAAAAAACAAAGTAATGTGAAAACAGCAGTCTTGTACAGAGAAATCGGGAAAGACATCTATATATAGAACTTTGAAGAACCAAGGAAAAATGACCTAGTGTGCAAGCTTCAAGAGAATGTTCACAGCCTAAAGCAAGTACTTAGAGCTGGGACAAGAAGCTGAACCATATGCTTGTTAAGGAGGGCTTCATGCAGGCTAAAACTGACCCCTGCTTTAAAACAACAGATGGATACACATCCTTATTTATGGCAATCTGTTCACTTAGAGATCGACTTAGAATTCCTTAAAAGAGAAGACGTGAGAAGTAGTTTTGGAAATCCGATTTCAGATGCTCAGCACCTCATTATCTACTGACTACAAAGATCATGGGAATTTCTCCTAAATATCGTATCTTTATAACTTGCTCTACCTAGTCTTTGCCCAATGAATTCCAAGCATACTTCCTCTTTTGATTGTCATCAGAAATAATATAATTAGCTGAGATGGAGATTATCTATCTATTCTCCATATATCTCATGAAACAAACCTTTTATTAAAAAGAATTGTTTCTCTAGTTCTTAATCAGATGAAATTCTAATTGTCAAGGATAGGCATATTAATTTCCCCAACAAATAGAGCAGTAATCTTCTTTTCAGCATTTGTCAATGTAGGTCTATATAAAGTATAATTTATAGGAAGTTGACCATAGTTTTACTAATTAGTAACTCTGATCTTATCTAACCCTTGTGAGAATCAAGACTATAGCCTATTGTTCTATTAGATTCAATAAGTCCTATGGATAATAGAAGGCCCCAGAAGAAAGAGATATGAACCAAAGTTTTTAGCTAGGATGATTTCAAAATTTATAAAAAATATTTGTAATCCTGCCGAGCCATTGCTAACTGTGAAATATGTTTTTTGCAAAATATGCACTTGTATGGATTCATTTAAAGCAGGAAGAATGAAACTGTTGGAAATGAGGAATCGAAAGTAATGTTCACGGAAAGTGACAGTTAATGAAGTTGTGAAACATGTATGTGGTTAGAAGAACAGTATAAAAAATATGGCTCGAGATCTGCTCAGGGCCTTTTGATCTATAGCAGTTCATGTAGTATTTGCTGTGAATCATTGGCCCATTGCAATGACTTATTATTGCAAGTATATTACTGCTATTATATATTTTATATCTATTCATTTCTAATGTTCCAATTATTAGAAACAATAAACCTTTGATCTTAAAGTAAGAATTATTGCTTGTGTTGTTGCCATTATTTCCTATTGGAATTCCCCTATGACACCCTGAATTCACCAAGATATTCTACAAAGTATTATATAACTTCTACCCAACATCATGAAAGCAATATTTAGCAGCCATGTCAAGACTTTTTCCATTTGTTCTTCCATGCACTCCCACATCTATTACAAATATATTCCTATTTTCCAGAGCAGATTCAGGCAATAAAGAAATCTCCTGTTGGGTACAGGTAGTACTCGACTTACAACAGTTTATTTAGTGACTGTTTGAAATTACAACAGTGCTGATAAAAGGGCTTATGACCATTTTTCACACAACATGGCAGCATCTCTGTAGTCACATGATCAAAATTCAGATGCTGGGCAACTGATTCATATTTATTACAGTTGCAGCATCCCAGGGTCATGTGATCCCCTTTTGCGATCTTCTGACAAGCAATGCCAATGGGGAAACCAGATTCACTTAACAACCATGTTACTAAATTAACATCTGCAGTGGCACACTTAACAATTGTGGCAAGAAAGGTTGTAAAATGGGGCAAAACTCGCTTAATAAATCTCTCACTTGACAACAAAATGTTGAGCTCAACTGTGATCGTAAGTCAAGGACTACCTGTACTGACAGTCAGTATTGGGTACAATTTCCCTGTTAGTTCCATGATTGTGTAAGAAATAAATAAATCTATATAAAAAAGAAATAATAGTGGAGCTGCCACTAAAGACCACCTAGAAATTGCAATTGATGCAAACTGCTTATGGCCTGCTTATTGCTATGCTGCAAGCTTGCTCCAACTATCTAAGTAAAATGCACAGCACAACGCTATGCAAAGTTGGAACCTAGTATCTGCAACTGCTTTCATGAACTGAGCAGGGCTGAGGTTAGGAACTGCTGTTACGCGGCAGCAGTTTCAATCTAATGTAGTGTTTCTTAACCATGGCAACTTTAAGATATGTAGACATCAATTGCCAGAATTGAGCCTGGCTAGCTATGGAACTCTGGATGCTGAGATCCACACCTCTTAAAGTTGCCAAGGTTGAGAAACACTGGTCTAATGGAGCAGCATAACCCTTAGAAAGCAGATGTAGCCCTTCAGTGTTAAGATAACAAAGTGGCCAAGACAAGAGTTTTTCCATTGATGGCAAGCATTTGATTACTGATGATTGGTCTTATCTGCGTGAGTTGCATAATGGGCCCAGTGTTATATTTTATGGGAACTATTGTTTGAACTCATTTTATAGAAACTGTGACTATTAAATCTGTCTTATCGGAATTTTAATATTGTATTGTTTTTAGTAAATGATGCAATATAGAAATAAATATATGAATATGGACTAGGATCATTTCTATGTTAAATTACCCATGACCAATGAAGATGATTTCTTGAATTTGGTTATCTAAAATATACCTTTGGAATCAGTTTATCATCATAGCAAATTTCAGGAAATGAAAATCTGAATTTCAAGCTATATCACCTGAATAAGTACAAAGAAGTAACAGTGAATACTGATCTTATATGAGAAAGACAATGGCACATTAAAATCTTGTTAAGCTATCATAAAATTTATGTTTTAGTGATAAGCATTATTAATGCAAACATATATGCAGGTACCAACTTTATGATGTCTGAAATTGCAAGCTTAAAGAGTGAATTACATTAGATATCTTCCATGGCTACACTGCCAAAGTCTATTAAATATAATCTGTATGAGTATTTTAACACATTCTTTATAAATTGCAGTTGCCATCCTGAATATCTATCTGTGTTCTTGCAGTTCATTAAATTTGGTCTCCAAACTGTAATGTAATGACGTTGGGTGCAGGGGAGGCAAGTGGCTGGATAGAAATTTCAAAAAGAAAAGAAAACAGTTTTAGACCAGCGGGTTCAGTCAACTGTTCTCTAAAACAGATCTGAGACCTGAAGATTTTGGAGACATCATACAATAATTAGAGGAAGGTGTAACTAAAGGGCAGGGGGGGAGGAAACGTCAATGAACTCATTCCTGTCTCCCATAAATCTCTTGTATTATGTTTTCATTTGCAGAGAAGACATTCCTTCAAATATGATTACCATGCCTGAACCGAAAGAATCAGGGCAATTTTTCAAGTCACTATGATGATCTGTTAAGCAACAGCCAATAACATGTTAATTCATTCTTGATACACAAACTTTTCACTATTGTTCCCTTCAAATGCAAGCAAGATTCCCTGCAAATTGAACATGTAGCACAAATGAAAACTATTTAGAGCATGAAAGCCACAGAATAAGTCCTGAACCACAATTGGGACCAGAACTTACATTACTATATGGTGCAGTCATTAAGTAAATTATGCCTGATTTTATTTTTTTAGTAAGGTCATTAAGCAAACAATGCAGTCGATAAACGTACCCAGCTTCTTCGTTGTCTTTGCTTATCAGTAGCCAACCAGGAAGTTTGCAAATGATGATAACAATGTAAATATCTGTCAGTAGCCAAATGCCTGAATCACAATCATGTAACCATGGGGATTCTCCAATGATTGTAAGTGCAAGGACTTGGTTTAAGTCACATTTTTCAGTTCCATCATAATTTCGAACTGTCACTAAATGGATGGTCATAAGTTGAGAATTACTTTTAATCAAGATCTTGTCTCAGTAATATCCCAAAGCCTTTTTCTAAAACAGAAATGTAATTTAATACTATTACTTGTACACTGATTATTTTAATATACTTTCTAATAAATACAAATGCAAAGGAGAATGGAATTTACATCTAACGTACAGGTCTATTTTAATATTCACAGTAGCTTTCTCTGACCTGATGCATGTATAACATCTTCTTCATATCATTTTCAACAATATTGTCATGAATAATTCAGAATAGGAATGGTGGAAGTCATACCCTGACATTCATAGAATCTTATTTCACAACTATTGTTAGCGCTCATGATCCAGAGATGGGTTGCTCCTGGTTTGGCCCTGTTCGGCTGAACTGGTAGTGGTATTTTAGCCTGGGTTGCAGAACCCAGGCTGGCCATGCCACTGAACAGGTTCCCTGGTTGCCACTGCCATTGCTGGCATATTGTTTAGTAGTACATGTGTGTGTGCAGTTCACTGTAAACTGTTCTGTGCATACACGAAGAACAATTTACATTGAACTGTGCATGCGTGCACGAGCAAAGAGACAGTGTGCATGCAAAGCGTGCACGAAACGAACCAGTAGTAAAACCGGGAGCAACCCACCTCTGTCATGATGTTAATTATCATGTTACAGGTAGACTTCAAACTAATCATTGTGAGCCTAATACTATTTGGAGAAAGTGACTGCCCATGATAGACACTTTTGTGTGTAAAGATTCAACCCAGGAACAAGTACAGATATTTCTAGTTTGGTCCCACTATAAGCTAAAAATATTTCCAGAATGCTGAGAACAATCTCAAATCTCAAAGGATTTTAAATCAAAAGTAGTTTGCACACAGTATAATTTTTGCGCTAAAATTTACTTACACAATACTCCATACAGTTGTTCTCTTTTAAGTAACTGTTAGATGAAAAATGTGAATAACATGCCAATCAAAATGTTTATCTTGTATTCTATTGATCATCCAGTTCATGTTCTGACAGGATTTCCTACTTTGACTATAATGTATTTCAGTATGAAAGCATAATATCTGCTTATTTTGAAAACTACTCCACAAATTCACTTAATAAGTTCATGCCCCACAATAAAATATTTGATAGGCTTGTTTTGTCAAATAGTGAAATATTTCCCAGTGCATTGTTCACCTGAATATCTGAAAGTTCAAGTTGAAAGTTGGCTTATGTCTGAGGATTAGAATAATGAAAATGCACAGCTTCTTCATTAAGCTTCAGAAAAATTAGCTTTGTAGATTTTTGGCTGTGCATTTATTATCCAAAAGCCAGTGCTTATTATTTGTTTGCTAATGTGTAATATCAATAATAAGTTAGCACAGACACTCTAGAGCACGGTGTTTGGCTATTAGTGGGGTAAGAGATTGTCTCTCATGTCTTTTGTCTCTCAATGTAGCCAGCTGCAGTGCTCAAATTGAAATTTTATGCTAATCAGATTTGCATATCAGATTTACTCTATTAACAGATATCATTTCTATAATTCACACATACTGTTTAAGTGTTATTCTTTACGTGTACACAAGAAAGCAAATAATTTTTTTCTTCTTCTAAATCCCCTCTTATCACTAGTTGCCTTCATTTCATTTCTGGATACTAAGTTAGGCAAAACATCCAAAGATAAAGTAGCACATTTTCCCAGGTGCTGTCAGAAACTCAACTACCATAAAACATTAGAATATACATTTGGAGAGATGCCTCTCAGTAACAAAAATACATAGTTTCAACATACTAAGTTGTAGTGTAGTCATCTGAGCAGTGGTGGGAGTCAAATAATTTAACAACAGGTTTTCTGCCCTAATGACCAGCTGGGTAGATGGGGCTCGGTGGTCATGTAACTGGGTGGGTGTGGCCAACTCAACATCACTCAGGTCAATGGGCACTTCACCTTAGTTGTTGCAATGTAATAAGGGTTAATCAGAGAGGCGGTTTCTGTAAGCAGGGCAATAAAAATTTGGCTAGAAACAACACCAGAATGTTTCCTTCCTGCCTTCCTTACAGGATTAGCCCTGGAGTGGAAAAAAACAAAATGAGATTTCTTCCAACAACCAGTTTCCCAAACTGCTAAGAAAGATAAAAAACAGTTCTCCTGAATAGGTGCGACTGGCTGAATCCCACCACTGCATCTGAGCCAGAAGTAGCTTTTTAATAGTTGTTTTAAATATATATTTATTAGAAACTTTATCAAATCAGTTCATGAAAATATAGAGATGGGAGAATGATGTTTTTAAATGGACACCCTATTAACAAAAGATGTGTTACGTAAGATGAAATATAAATCATAGAAGCTAAAAATCTGCATGTACAGATGCAAAAGTAATTACTAAAACAGGAATTAAAATAGCCAAATCATAAAATCCCTAGAAGAAAAATCTAGAACCAAAAGAACAACAATATAAGCAACAAGTGAATTTTCAAATGCAGAATAGTCCATAAGCAATAGCAATAGCAGTTAGACTTATATACCACTTCATAGGGCTTTCAGCCCTCTCTAAGCAGTTTACAGAGTCAGCATATCGCCCCCACAGTCTGGGTCCTCATTTCACCCACTTCGGAAGGATGGAAGGCTGAGTCAACCTTGAGCCGGTGAGATTAGAACCGCTGAACTGCAGATATCAGTCAGCTGAAGTGGCCTGCAGTACTGCACCCTAACCACTACGCCACCTCGGCTCATTAGCAGAGCAGATCAGGATACTTGATTGCAAAGTTTCTCTTACTTACAATAACTCTCCAATCTGCAGTGACACAAAGAGATGCTTTGAAGAAATGAACCAATTGTCTATATCCTATGCCACAGAACTACTGAGTAGATGGAAGAGCTAGAGAAAGTTCAAGCCGAGATATTGCATCAATATCCAAAGTTCAGAAGTAGTCTTGACAATGTGATCTCAAGATCAACAATAAAAGGAGTTTCCCTATCTACGTGCGAATTTCAAGTTGTTCTTTCAAGTGAGTCCTTCCTGTTCCTTAAGCACCAAGTAGCTTGAATTTACTAGTAGTTTGACTTGCTGGTTATGTAATAGTTGCATCTCAGCCTTATTTACTTCAGGCTCAGGATAAGTAAAATCAGCCTTAAGCACTTCTATATAAGCTGTCAGTAATGATGAATTGCAAAACAATTCTTTCACTATTTAAGGTACTGAGGGCAGAAAGCTTTGGCAAAATAGTAATAAAAATGAGAATTTATGCTGGTTAAGATGAATCTAGATGTGATAAGAGACAAAGGGTAATATGAAAGAAGTCTGCCATTATGGGAATAAAATGGTATGATCTACCCAAACAGACTACATTACATCACAGTGAACTAGCAATGGATAAATTGATACTATCCATCACTGTGAATTATAAATAGTAAATTATCCAATGGTGTGATTTGCTTTGTTTTATTTTTCAATGCCATTGACATAAAAAGTTAAGTAATAATCTCTGATAAAAAATCTTTAAGATTTCGTACCCCACTTATTTCAAGGAAGATACTTAACATTCCTTTCTTTTACTTTGGATCATTTTGTTTACATTGTATTATATAAATACCTTTTGGGAAAAAAGTCAGAATAAAACATTTTAAATAACTGTTTGTACATTTGTGTGTGTATGGGAGAGGCGGAGAGGGAGACTGGGAGGGGGAGGGGAGAGAGAGAGAGGGAGGGAGGGAGAAAGAGATAGAGAGAGAGAGAGAGAGAGAGAGAGAGAGAGAGAGAGAGAGAGAGAGAGAGAGAGAGAGATGGATAGCTTTTATGGCAAAGATTACTCCCATATTTTGCTTATGATTCTGTATCCTCATTTCCCCAGACACATTCTATTTTTGCTTGTCCTGTATTCAGCTCAGCCAGGAAAGCAAATTATTTAAAATATCCAGGATTGGATGCTTAGGATGGAACAGCAATACATAGTAGTAGTGGCACCAGGCAGTGGGAAATAGTGGCAGATGGTGTGGGCAGCATTCAGTAGAAAATGGAGCTTTATAGCAATATTCTTGTTACTTTTTGGCACGAAAAACAGAAACAGAATGGCAAGCAAATATATATAGTAAATAGGAATCCTGCTGTAACAAGGTGCCAGAAAGCTCTGTGTTGGCACTGGGATGGTTTGGGCTATGTCTTGAATTCTTATCAAAAGAGGGAATTGTGACGGGAGATCACTTAAACTATTTGTGACAGAAATGCCCATAGTTATTTAGCTGGTAGAACTTTTTGCTTTCATTTAGCATATATAAGTTCCATGGCCAGGCCTTGATCAATAGCAGACAATTGTCACCTCAGACCACAACACTGACTGAAGTGGCAAAAACTTGATTTTTGAAACACAGAATCATGTCTAGGGAGCTCTGGGTGAGATTGTACAAATGAATTATAACTGATTAACACTTTCAAGGTGATAGCAGAACACAAACAAATGTTGTGTTATATGTGGCATATTACTTTGGTATTCTCTTGTCTAAAATATATTATTTTGTTAAAGTTGAAATACGGTATTCTTAATGATGCCACTTACTCTCTCAAGTATAAGGATTCATAAATGCTTCCATCTGAACAAGAAAGATAAATTTGACAACTTTGTGACTCACTTAAGGTTCCCTTAGAGGGTTTGTGAAAAATTGAAGAGGCTACCAGGCCCAAGGGGGTGTGGGGAACAAATGATAGGATGATATTTGCCAACTTCATTTCCATCACAAATCCTTTCAAACATCAAATCGTTCCAAACAAATGCTCTAATGCCACTGCGCTTTCCAAGGCTGAATACATATTTGCCTTTTTCATACCCACAGGGGCCCATTGGATCACTAATAATTGAAATTCCAGTGATCTTCGCCTGTTTGCCAATCTGCAAACTAAACAGAGGCTTAACCTATTTGCTGGGATGCCAGTTTACTGACATTTTGTGCAATGCAAGCCAGGATACGTAGCAACCATGGCTTTAATCACTGAAATGAGTTTGAGTGCAATACTTGTCTCCTACCCTTTCTATCAGTGAGTCTGGCTGCTTTGTTACAGTTAGTTTCAGGCTGGTTCTCTCACGTCAGATAAGTACAGGGGGAAAAATGATAATAAAAACCACGAAGTGAAAACAAAACTATTTGCGAAGTAGAATGAATGCTTCAGCACATTCCTTATTGCAGCCATTGTCCCACAAGCATTCCACTGGGAATACTCAATGTGTGGATGGTGAGGTCCATCTAATAGTAATACCCATGCAAAGAGAAATATTTTTTGTCCCAAGAGCACAAGCCAATTATATTTTGGAGAGGAAAAGAGTGGAGAATGGGGAGAATCCAAAGGCAATGGATTACAGAGACAGCTTTTACACAATTAAATGAAAGATGCAGCTGTTCCCAAAAGTTGATGGGATGCAAATGTTGCTTAAAATACTTTTGCCCAGCACTGTGCATGAATACAGTACCAGTTTTGAAGCCAATTCAGCTGTTCTCTAATTAGTGATAAACTTGTTCTGTTATTGATACCATTCTCTTAGAAAAACACTCAAAAGTAAGTCTGTAGGGTATGTGTAGGGTATGTATATGTAAATATGTGGCATCCTGTCCAATTATATAGCTATACATTCTGTTCATTGTCTATTGTACAATATTCTATATATTGTATATTGTTCAAGGATGTGAACATTATTACATGATGGACCACTGTATGAATCATAATAGGACACACATTTACAAGGGATGGAGGGAAGATTATAATTTACACATATACATACCCATAGGCACACAAACTTGTACAGGCAAATATGATAAAGTATATTCAAAAAATAGTCCAGAACTTTTGCTTTCTAAGTCTCATTTATCTGAGAACTTGTTCACACTGGGTAGTAATTCCTTCCCCTGGTGGAAAGCTAGTTCTAATATGTTAATAGCTAGTGATTAAACATCAGTTGTCCCTAGGCAGCTGTGTTCATAGTAATTAGTAACATGGAAAGAATAGTGATAAGTGTGTTGAAAGCATGATAACTTTCCTGCCTGGTAGGAAACTTCTGCACATCACATAGCAGATAGGCTAATAAATAATTTGGGGCAGAATCAATGGAACTATTAACCACAGACATTACCATTCATTAATGTGCTGCAAAATAAATACTATACAAATTAGGTTCTCGAAGTCAAATTTAATTTATTCAGTAGGGACAGAGAAAGCTACCTTAACCCAAAATTAACCATTTTTCTACATCAGCATACTAATGAATTAACTACGGAAATCTATAATTTAACTTAATGCTATAAATTAAACTATATAAGATATGATGCTAACCACCAATTTAGACATTTTTAGAAAGAGAATGGACCAGTTCAGATAAGATAGAGCTGTTATGGGCAATAGATCTTGACAGCTATATGCTACCTCCTTAAGCACAAGCAGCAAGCTTTAAATAATAGTCATTGTACATCAACAATTGAAGAGGGATATCAATCTTAGCTCCTGCTATGAGCCTCCTTCAGGCATCTGGCTGGACTCTGCCACATTAGACAGAATCTTAACTGATACATTCCAGTTCAGTGTGTGTGTGTGTGTGTGTGTGTGTGTGTGTGTCTGTGTGTCTGTGTGTGTGTGTGTGTGTGTGTGTGTGTGTGTGTGTATAGTGGTGGTGGCGTGAGCACACATGTGCACACATGCACGAATGAACCAGTAGTAAAATAAATTGATACCCACCACTGGTTTGGAACACTGTTACTTTACTATGTTCCTATGTAAAGGAAAAAGTGCCAATGGAGAAAATTCCATCAGGGAAAAATTATTGGTTTGTTATTTCTGATAACTTCTAATTGATTTTTTGCTGAACCAGGACTGAAAATATGATGAATTCTGGCTTGTGTACTGATCAAAGTTAGGATATGGGGTGAAGAGATTTTTCTTATTTGTAATTTTAACAGTAGGTTAAAAGCTATTATATTAGTTTATGCTCCATGGTGCAGTGGTTAGAATGCAGTATTGCAGACTGACTCTGTTCACTGCCAGAGTTCAATCCTAACCGTTTTAAGGTTGACTCAGCCTCCCCTCCTTCTGAAGTTGGTAAAACGAGGGCCCAGATTATCTTATTCATAAGTCTAAGTACTATTGTTATGCTATTGATGTGATAAAGGTTGGAAGCTACTTCTTCATTATTGTCTTTAATGCCTTTTTCTTTTCCCTTTTTCAATTGTGTTTCTTTTTTCTGCACTAATTCAAATAGCAAAAAGGACAGAGGTTGGCAGTTTTTAAAGTCCAAACAGAATTGAGTCTAAAAAATTAGAACACTTACAAAAACTTTCCTGCAGTCATTGTTGGATAAAATATGAGGCTCCTGTAATGTAAATATCCATGTTTCTGACATAATAGCTGAACTTGTTTTATGAACTGAATGTTCCAAAATGGCTGTTATTTTAATGTTCAGAACACTTCACTACAAACGTTCTTGGAATAATTTTGGACTGGAAAAGTAGCATAATAACCTAACAAAAAAAAAATCACAAAGGGAGGTACAGAAACAAACTTACATATAATACATCACTTAGAATTAGCTGCAAGGTCAATTAGTGGGGAAGGGACTTAGCAATAAATTTCTTTCATGTGTATAACTCTTTAACCAAAATCTTGGATTTAATGTATATAGTATCCAGAGTTCAGAATACTGGAATCATCATTTAGCAATCCATTTCTTTTGCCTATACATCTTCAGTTGGTTGCAATGATATACCTTATTGCTATTGCATTAGTCTTTGTCCCTTATGATTGCAAGGTCCATTTGTTTTGCAGGACTCTCTTTATTTATGCATGATGCAGAACAGGATGGGGGAAGGTGTTATAAACGATCTTGTTGTGGAACCTGACACAGATTAGGTCTGAGAGGGAGTGACTAGGACAAGTTGACTCAGCTGACATCAGGAAGGGCTGGGTCTTTCTGCATCTATCCAGCACTTAAGCCACTGAAAGAAACACTTGCTCTCAGTTGGTATCAAACATTCAGAAACAAAATTGGAAGAAATTTGAAAAGCTACTGATTTGGTTGTGATCAGTTGTAAATAAAGAGTTAAAAGCCAGGAAAAGAAAACAACTATAACTGCTTAATTGTTCTTACAATTGTCCAAATGAATATTCAGATTACCTCTAGTCCTAGTGACTGTCTTATGTCATATATGTGATAAAGCATGTTATTTATCTCGGTTGACACAGACTGATAGTCTGAATTTCTTTCTGGATTTCATTTGTTGACATTATTGGTGAAACAGCTATAAAAAAAAAACTTTTTTCTCCTTCCAGAAATGTTAGATTTTTATATGTTATTGCCCTTAAGTGACATTCAGGAAGAGAGAAGAATACAAGTGCAATAATTTCCATCCAAACAGGTATTTATCACAGTTTCAAACAGAAGGAGATTCATTTCTACTGCCTGGAAATGTTAGAACGGGATGAATTAAACATTTTGATATATACCCGCGGTGGTATAAACTATGTTTTCAAATTTTCCTAGTCAAGATTTCTTTTACGCAGAGGAAAATTAGACAGGTGCAGCACACCAAATGAGATGAACTTTGTCCTCAAAGAAAATTGGTTTTTCCTTTTCAATTTCATTTCGAAGAGATCTGACAAGTGTCGCTTTGAACAAACTTTCACAGCACAATATCCTTTGTGTAAGTTTTCCCCTGTCAGCTTTTCCATTCCAATAGGAACTTAGAACAAAGTCTGTGTTGCCCTTTGAGTTGAGAACTTCATCAGCTGAATGAACACCAGTGCAGTACAGTGAAATTGAGGGCATAGTTTCTCTCTCTCTCTCTCTCTCTCTCTCTCTCTCTCTCTCTCTCTCTCTCTCTCTCTCTCTCTCTCTCTCTCTCTCTCTTTTCCTCCCTCCATCTCCCCTCCCCCTCCCAAATGAATCAGAATACTGCCAACCCTCAATAAATATAATTTCTCTATCTTGGTGAAAAAGACATGCAATTGCTATATATCCTATTTCTTCTCCTCCTCCCTACCTTTCTTAATGTAAAATGAATTTCAGAATCCACCGATTTGTAGATGGGGTTCAGATTGCAGTCAAACTTTGCTTATTCACCACTTACATAGCTTTATCAAAAAAATTTAATGCTCTGATCCTTCTGATCCTGGATGAAACTGATTACTACTATGGCAATGGATACACTATTGGAAGGCAAGGCTGGAGACTGATCCTATATGTGGCCACAAAGAATGAATACTGATTTGATATAGTAGTTTGATATAGTAGTCAGTCATTGATCTTTTCCATGATTCCATCTCTTCCAAAACATTTTTCCCACTAGCCTCCCTGCCTTGATAGATTCCATAAATTTAACTTTCAAATCCCACCTCTTTCTTTTTCATCTAGTGCACCCTGAAATTGGATCCCTCATCAATTATTAACTGCAAATGAGGAACCAAGGCTTGAAACATTTCATCTCTCACACCTGAATTACTTTTTCTTTTACTTGTGTAGTAATTAGGTTGGACAAACCTGCATCCCATTCAGCATTAGAGATCCTATGCAATGCAATGTTTAATGTGCTGGACAAGGAGGAGAGTCTAGAGTACATTCAACCATGGAAGTTCACTAGGTGATGTTGGTCCAATTCATCTCTCTCAGCCCAAACCTATTGCTATGGAGAAGAAATTGGAGAAGGTTGTGCTGAACCTTTCATCTTAAACCATTGGTGGTAAATAGAAACAAATCCAATAAATAAACATATAAAGCTAGATAGTGTTTAGGTTTGAATCTGCATAATTCAATAGACAGATCTTCCTTGAACCTTTTCCTCCTGGAGAGGAAAATAAAATCATTTTCCTCTTTTTTCTTTTCTTTTTTTTAAATTTGCCGGAAAAGCAACAGATTATTGGAGCCCTATCTTTCTCACATGCCAAGATTAGGCAGGCATACTAAGTAGTAGTTGTCTTACTAGAAAAGCGGTGTCAAACTCACATTGTCGCATTGTTGTCATGTGATGTATCACAACTCTCCCCCCTTTGTTAAACAGGGCTGGCCGTGGCCAGCGCATGATGCATCCAGCCTGTGGGTCATGAGTTTGATACCCCTGTACTAGAAGATTGATCATGATAACAGTAATTACCAAACAGTACCCATGCAGCAGGATTTAGGATCAGTGTGTGTAGACCACTAACCTCCTGTAGGAGAGGTTTGGAAGCACCATTCTTTCTCTCAGTGGGACTAGTTCTGCTGCACTGTGCCTTTAGTTTGCTAGTCATGGGCATACATTATCTGCATTATGCAGAGCATTCAAAGGAGTACTTTGGAGAGCATCTTGGAGTAAGTAAAACAGCTGCATCCTTTAGATGTGTTTTGCAGGTGCCTCGGAGTTTTTTCTTCAATGAATGTCCACAAAGAAAGGCCAAAAAAACCTAAAGATAGGAGCCACAATAATATCCTACCCATTTCTACCATGTGCAATCTTGACTTTTTAAAAACCCTTTTTCTGTGGACACCTCTGATTTTGCTGTCGTGGACATTTTCTTGTACATACCTTGGTAACACTTCTGCTATTGCCAGCAAAATTACAGTAATTATGTCATTTGCAACAGCTGCATGATTAACACAGATTATATACTATTTGAATGATGTAATCTTAGCTTGTACCAGATGCCTATGTTTTCAGAGATACCTGCTTTGAGAAGGGATCACTTCAACTGTGCCACCATACTAATAAAAGAAAATATTTGTAGGTCAGGGTTGAAATGAGGGGTCCTTGGTGCTCTCTGAGCTTGTGTTTTTTTTCCCTTGCAGACAGTTCATTACCCAAACTAGATAACATCATCAGTGCTAACATCATCAGCCTCAGCATGAAGCCCATCAAATGGCTTGTTTGATTGATTGTTGAGCCAGAGGGCTGAGGTTTTTACTGTTCACATATTTTTTTTATTTTTTTTAAGCTGTCCACTCAGAATGAGTGTTCTCCTCCTCCTCTTTCTCCTCCTCCTCCCTCCTCCTCTACTATTTCATGGGGTGGAGGAAGATAACAAAGTTCTGGTTCTTGCAATTCTGGAGGCCTCAACCATTTTTTTTGGGATGCTATTGTAGTTTGTCTTTGATGTTGTCTCTTCATCTTCTTCTGGGTCTGTTTGGTGTTCTTTGGCCTTCTCTTTTTGTCTATGCCTTGTATCGTATAGGACCCAAACATTCTCTCTAGGTGAGAAATATCACTTAACTTGCTATTTTAAACTTATATTTTCAAAATCCAAAGTCCAACCCCCCTGTCCACATGTCGTAACAGGACAAAGTAAGGGATTGGTCAAAGTATGGCCTCATGCAGCAGCCATGAAGGGCATTTTGGGTCATTCTGAAATGGCCTGTCTAAAGGACTTTTAGAGAAATTGTGCCAGGTCTAGCAAGCTGGCAATGGATAATATATTGCTGCAGAAATTACAAGGAGAAATAAATTATCTAAAGAAATTAACAAATCTCATCACTCTGAACTGTATTAGAGTGATTGGTATTTTCTTTCATTTGTGTCTTATGATGCTGTACAGTATTGTAATAATTCCTCCAAACTCTTCAATTGCTGATAACTCCAGGTCCTTAAGGACACATGAAAACATGTGAAAATATTTTATTCTTAACCTGAAATTCCAGAAGATTTAGAGACCTGCAGTATACCCAATATTTCATACATTCTACTAGACAGAAATTATTTAGCTTGGTTGACTTGCAACAATAGGAGTGGAGAGAAGACCAAGTGAAGTATTTTGGTTTCAAAAGACACACTTGAGAATCTATTTCACTTCAATTGGATTGATTCAAAAAATGATTTAATGTTGATTACATTTTAATATATATATATATATGATTCCATAAAAAAATGTCGTCAATAATAGAAAGCAGAGAAGGAAGAGGAAACATTTTAGAGACCTCTTTTGGTCACTGTTACTAGATCAAGACAGCTGGTAAGCATACACTTCCCAGGACAGATAAGGATTGAATTTACATGGACATAATATGGGAAACCCTTGGAAAAGTTGTTTAACCAACTGTGTAGTATATATTTCCACATGTTTGCCCCAGAATGATATTATCTCTCAAATATGTCCCTCCATGTCAGTACCACCATCTTCAGCTTGGAACCTTGCTGGCACTCTGCCATCAAAGCAATGGGGAAGGGAGTGGAAACAGGGGAATACATAGGTGATAAATATGTGTGCTTCAAAGGGGGGAATTAGGGAGAGGGAATAATTGAAAAAGAGAAGAGTGGTTTGGAATCCGGTTCATGCCAGGCTTCCTCAAGGCCATTTGCTATATAATTTAAACAGCTTAAATATTTCAACATTTTTAAAAACATCTTGACGATGTCGTATTGGCTAAAGACAGACTGGTAATTGGGGGAGGGCTGGGAGAATCAAAAAAATAGTTCTGTATTGTTGTGCAGGAATTTTAGATTCCACCTGAACTGTCTGTAGCCAACATCTCTTAATAAAAGTACCTTTTGTTTCAACCCAAATGGATAGATAGTTGTTCTTCCCTAAGGGATCAGACTGGGGCAGATCTGACATTCCCTTTCTAATGAATTGGAAGACAATTGCACATTTGACTGATGTCAAACACAATGTATTTCAAAACAACTGTGCCCTCAGTTTTACTTGTGGGATGCTTCTAGGTAGATACTATTAAACAGCATGAGCAATCAAGGTAGGCATTTTCTGCAGGAATTGTCAAACTGCCCATCAATCTCCTGGGAGAAGTACAAACCAGATTCTATGATCAGACCACACTGAACACAGGTCTGCGACTAAAAAGCTGTTTGATTATTTTCATCTAATTTCCATGTATTTTGGTGTGCTGAAAACAAATAAAATATTGGGGGAAAAACTCCTAGACATCATGATTTGCCACAACATGCAAAATTGTCTTCAAATTTATCATTTTTTTAAAAAAAATGGTATTTTTTTATATTATGGGTTTTTAACCAAATTTAGAGTCCAAATTACTATTAATCAATTCACATAAGTGCATTTAAGATATAAAATGCCAAAAAAAACCTTAAAGGGCTTGTCCGAGTTATGTAAAAAAAAATATAGCACTGTAAATCTGATGATCAGCAATATATACATAAGCTAAGCAAGTTTTAAGTCTGTGCTTCTAATGGTAGAAGGGGTTAATCTTTCTTGAAGAATCCAGTGGGAGGGAGACACAGGGCACATAGCAGCATCTCTGGTCAGTGCAGGGGGCGTGGCAAGCACTGTGATGTCTCTTGTACAGACAGATAGCTGCTCTCTTCTGCATGCCACACTTGTGCACGAATCATCATCAGGTTCTTGGTTCTAGGCTGTTCACACTTTTTCATCGCAATTCATGTTAGCTCATCATTCTTCAACCATTATATTGTGACTCCACGAAAGTGTATTAATTCATCAGACAGTTTCTGTTTCATTTGTGGTGAATATACAGGGTTGAAGCAACAGCAGAATATTACAGACTTTGTGAAAAAAAGTATTCTTTGCATACTTTGGACTAAAAATTGGAGATCAAGATAAAGTTTGGGCGCCTCATAAAGTGTGCAAACGGTGTGTTGAGTATCTCCAAAACTGGTTCAAGGGTAAGAAAAAATCTTTCCGTTATGGGATTCCTATGTTATGGCGAGAGCAAAAGAACCATAATGATGACTGTTACTTTTGTTCATGCGATGTGAAAGTGCTTAATTCCAAATGGAAGCATTCCATTTCATACCCAAATCTTCACTCAGCAATTCGTCTCATCCTCCATGGCACAGATATACCAGTACCCAAGCCCCCTGCAACCTTGGAAGAGATACCTAGCTCCAATAAAGGTTAAGTCATACCTGAACCAGATGACGAATCAAGTTATGACTTTGAAGATGATACAAGACCCAAATTGTTTTCTCAGGAGATGAATGATTTGGTAAGAGACTTGAATCTTCCCAAAGATCCCGCTGAGTTACTTGAATCAAGGCTGAAAAGCAGGAACTTATTGTTGCCAAGAGTGTCATCTTCATGGTTTAGATATCGTGGAAAGGAGTTCATTCCTTACTTCGCCTAGGAAGACAAGGTGGTTTATTGCATCAATGTCGAAGATCTGATGGGTCAATTTAAAATCCAATATGATTCAGAGCAATGGTGTCTTTTTATAGATTCTTCAAAAAGAAGTCTCAAAGCAGTTTTACTCCATAACGGTTTTTACACTTCCATACCTCTAGGTCATTCTGTACACTTGAAGGAAACCTACGAGAACTTAGAATTGGTTCTTCATAAACTTAAATATGAAGACCATGGTTGGCAAGTGTGTGGGGACTTGAAGGTCTTGTGCATGCTGCTCAGGCAACAAGCTGGTTATACCAAATACCCTTGTTTTCTGTGTCTATGGGACAGTCAAGACCAACAAAATCACTGGACCAAGAAGAGTTGTCAGCTGAGGGTGCTAACAGTCGGTGAAAAAAATGTTCTCTGAGAAACTTTGGTACCTTCCCATAAAGTTCTTCTACCACCTCTCCACATAAATTGGGATTGATGAAGCAATTCGTAAAATCACTTCCAAGAGATGGAGAATGCTTCAAATACTTGGTAACCAAGTTTCCCTGCCTATCGGAGGCAAAATTGAAGGAAGGTGTGTTCGTCAGACCAGACATTAGAAGGCTTATAGTTGATCAAGAGTTTGTCAAAACCATGACAGATCCTCAAAAAGAAGGGTGGATTGCATTTAAAGAAGTCGTACAGAAATTTTTAGGCAATAACAAAGATCCTCACTACAAAAAGATCGTCGGAAGAATGCTGAAAGCATTTCAAGCTTTAGGTTGCCTGATGAGTTTGAAAGTGCATTTCCTCCAGTCCCACCATGACTACTTTCCTGAAAATTTGGGAGCTGTCAGTGAGGAACAAGGTGAACGATTCCACCAAGACATTAAAGAGATGTAAAGGAGATACCAGGGAAAATGGAGCATTACAATGATGGCAGACCACTGTTGAATGCTTCAGAGAGACATTCCAGATGCTACTCATAAGCGTAAATGCACCAAGAGGAGCCTCACAAGGAAGAAGAATTGAGTTTAGTGTGTGTAGGTGAGCTCATTTCAGTTCAAAAAAAGGATTTTCATGAAAATATTGTAATAAAACTTTAATTTTATAAGTCTATTTCCATTTATTTTGAGGTATTGCCTTATTTAACATAGTTACCTAAATTGTCAGGAAACGTGATGTCCTATGACAAAATGGAGGTCATTTGCAGATTCAGCGCACCAAAAAACATAAAGATTACGTGGAATAACCAAAACACTCTTCATTTCTGTTTTCTTTTAAGAGATTGTTCAAAGTAAAAAAAAAAAGATTTCCTAAAAAAAAACCTTTTTCCAAATGTACAGAAATACAGATATCATATTTCAGACCTTTGAACATTTGGGATAGAGTTGAGCTAGTCTACAACAGCAGGGTGTTTGGTTCCCAAAATCACTTTTTTTTTCTAGTGCTTCCTACTTCTTCTACAGTCACAAAATGTGCAATTCTGTTCTAATTTTAAATAGAGGGGATACTGTGTTGCATTGTTTGTCATATCTTACTGAGCAGCAATTGTACTCAGGAAAATTAAGATCTATTCAGTATCTCATATATGAAAAAGAGTCAAGCACAAACCCTGTTTAGCAATATTTGTGCTCTATCTCTGTCATTTATAACCAGTATTACAGGGGTGGGTTGCTGCCAGCATTACTGCTGGTTCGGTGTGCTCATGTACATTTGCACATAAATAGGTTTGTGCATGCACAAAACATTAAAGAATGGGAAAAATGAAATTTGTGCAATGAAAATTGTTCTGAGCATGTTCAGAACTGAAAATCAAGATGCCAGTGTCCTAGGAGAACCAGTTCATGGGTGTCGCAGGCCTAGGTTGCTGCTGGTTCCAGCGACCCAGGCTGCCAAACCGCTACCAGTTCCGCCGAACCGGTAGGAACCCACTACTGCAGTACTAGTATTATAGTACTAGAAGGAATTCTAGAGTAGTGTCTAGACTACACTAGATTACACTAGACTAGATTAACAATTTAATCTAATATTTTAACCACTGCATCACCCTGGCTCTCAAATGATACTGAAAGTACATTAATTTCTGCTAGAATACTGATTATAAAATAATACCAAAATGATAGCCTATCCATAAAAGCTTCCGGGTGATTTTGGCCAATCATTCTTTCATAGCCCAATCTTCCTTATCTGTAAAAATGGAATGAAGGGAGCTCCTGGTGGACAATTGAAGTGATGGTGATGAATATATGACAAACATTTGTGCTAAACTAAATCAAGCTGTTATATATTATTTTACCTGCAATTTAATTTCCTTCTAACATTACTAGGGGCAATTCTGTTTAATATTAGCATGCCACCTATAGTCAAAATGAATACAGGGAAAGATACAGAAGAATTTCATGCAAAATTTAATGACAGGTTTTAATTAACACAACTGACTGAAGGGCTTGTGAGGTATTATTATTATTACACAATTGTATCACAGCGGCCAGTTGTTTCGCCGGATTTGGCATTGGTTACTAGTCGGGCCCCACCCAGGGGCCTAGGACATCGTAACGTATTTTCGTAATATGCATGCAGATCCAAGCAGTGAGGGTTTTTGCATTTGACTGATGGTGATTTTGTCCGTTTTTAACTGTTTCAAATGTAATTCCAGTGCTTTTGGAATAGCGCCCAGTGTGCCAATTACCACTGGAATTACCACTGCTGGTTTGTGCCATAGTTGCTGAATTTCAACAACTGGTATTTTGCGATTTTTTCATGTTCCTTCTCGGCGACCCTGCTACCACCTGGTATTGCGATGTCTATGATTGTGACCTTATTTTTCTCAACCAGTGTGATGTCTGGTGTATTATGCGCCAGTATTTTGTCCGTTTGTATACGGAAATCCCACAAGATCTTGACCATATGATTTTCAGTGACTTTTTCAGGCTGATGTTCCCACCAGTTTGTTGCTGTTTTAATATTATAATTTTTGCACAAATTCCAATGGATCATTTGTGCTACTGAATTGTGCCGCAATTTATAATCAGTCTGCATGATTTTTTTTACAGCAGCTGAGTATGTGATCAACAGTTTCATCAGCTTATTTGCAAAGTCTGCATTTGGCATTATCAGAGGATTTTTCAATTTTGGCCCTAATGGCATTTGTGCGGATAGCTTGTTCTTGCG